>NW_005197769.1:0-1547 GCF_000372725.1 Emiliania huxleyi CCMP1516 | reverse complement strand
CATTGGATCTGCACGCCCTGCCCGCTCTACCCGAAATCACTTCTTGCCGGTGTGGGCAACGTCCGAACGCTCGCGCGTCGGGCGGGCAGTGCCTCTGGCGAGTTTTCGAGCTGCCAGGTGACAACCCGGTGCAGGATATCGGCACGCGGCTCGAGACCGAACACGTCATACGTGCAGTACAAAAAATAGTAGTGGTCTTTGTATGATCCCAGTCTTTGTCATCCCAGATGGATATAAAGCCGTTAGCGTTATGGAGAGGTGAACACAGCTGAACACACACCTTGCAGTGAGCCTGCAGGCTGACCACAGCAGTGATCAGTGTGCCATGACTGGTCCCCAGCGCCAGGCGCTAATCAAGCGAAAGGACGCCCCCCCCCCCCCCCCCCCGAGGTCATTTGTTTGATGTTGTTCGAAGCCAGGATGGACACATGGTCCTTGGAGCACTTGGAGTGCAGTCGGCAGCCTCACATCCAGGGCCGGGGAGCTCAGAAGCGCACCCAGCGGGCCGGATGATCGGGATCGGGCTACGGGCTAGAGAGCCCTGACCCCTAGGGGGGGGTGCGCGTTCGCAGGGCAAGGGCCTTAAAGTAAACACAGTTCTCCGAGGGGGCTCCGTGTACCGGGTTTCCCCTTAACTGCAGAACGCCCCCTCTACTCGGAGCTAGTGGACACGGACACTGTTTTCTTTCTTTTTCTACTCGGAGCCAGTGATACGAGAATACGCGCATGTTACGAGAATACACACTGCCCCCACGGAGTACCTGTACTACTCGACGATAATACAAGAATACGCAGCTTGGAAGTTGCAGACGCCTATAAAGAAAAACGGCGAGCTAAATTTCGGCGGCTAAAAAGCAAAGGACGGGCGCTTTTGATCGGCAAAGGAAAGTTGGAGTAACGGCGACGGCGTTCGCAATGAAGTCGCCTGTCGAGCAGCTTCCGCGGCGCGCCTGCGCCGCGGGGTTGACCGACAGCCGCGCCTCTCGCGCCTCCCGCGCCACGCGCGGCGACGCGCACCCTGCGCGCCAGTCGGCGCACTGGCAGTACTGCACCAGCCAGCACGGCGTGGAGCAATGCATCCAGGGCATTGTGCTGGGCGCCAACCAGCATGCCTCAGGACAGAGCAAGGGAGCATGCTGCGCACCCTGGCGCAGCGCCAGCTCGCCTCCAACCAGGTATTCTCACCACTGCACAGCCGCCCACGAGCGCCCGCAGCTGCACTGCTCAACGCTGAAGCTCAGGAGCCTCCCCTTGTTGTCACAGCTTTGTGCAGTGCAGCGTGCGAGCAGCGCAGCGCCAGGCTGCCCCCTGGCACGCCCGGGCGGCTGTGGGACGGACGCCCGCCGAGCGAGTGCGAGCCGCATCGGCGGCCATGTCTCCCGCCGCCGCGAGCGAGCGGTGCAAAGAGGCAGCGTCGCGCATGCTTTTGCACTTTGGCAGAAAAACTTTTTCGGTCACAAGCCACACACGAAAATTCGCTAGCAACGCAGGACCAGACTGAAGGCACTCACCCAGGGCTCACCCAAACCCATGGGCCAAAAAAGAAA
>NW_005197770.1:0-1547 GCF_000372725.1 Emiliania huxleyi CCMP1516 | reverse complement strand
TAGGTGGTATCACGCGAGGAAGGCGAGGCGATTTATCGCGCGACGCTCGAGTCGCTGTTGGCGTCCACCGGGTGGACGCCGCGCGCCGCGGAGGAGAGGGCGCGCGAGGTCATCGACATGTTCGGCGGCCGTGTCGCGGGTCCAACGGGGCCGTCACACTTCAACCGATTTCCGGGGGACCGGGAGGCGGTAAGCCGTCGTTGCCCGGCGCTGCTTGCAGCACCATGGCGATGACGCTGAGTAAGAGGTTCCTCTTTTCCGCGCCCCCCCCCGCAAGGCGCGCGATACAAAAAAAATCCTCAACTCCAAGTGCTCCAACTTCATCGCATCACACTCTCCTCTCCTTAAAATCCCTGTGTGGTGGCGGCGTGCCGTTCTCCCATCCCTCCCTTGGGTTGTGTGTTTTCTTTCTTTCTTTTTTCATCGTATCCAAGGCCCAGAGAGTAGATTGGGCTGTACAAGCGGTCTCGCGCACCGCACCCGTGCTCTCCCTCCCCGTCCCGCGGCCCGGCCGTGAGACGCCGATCTACGAATTTCAAGTTGGTGCCGGGTTGTATCTATGGGCATGGCGAAAGGGTACGCATGAAAACTAAGTCTAAGATCGAAAAATAAGCTGGTACTACGAGAGAGCTCGCTGCGAGCTTTTACATGGTGTGTTTCACGTCGTGTGGCTCCCAGGGTTTGCCCCCGTTTACACGGTGGGGCCCGGGGCGCTGCGCGCTGGCACCCTGACCGTGGACTCAGCCGCCAGCCCGTCTGCTTCTCTCGCCACGCTCTCCAACTGACCAACTCAACGCGCGCACGCGCTTGCAATCGCGCACCGACACGGACACCTCAGCCGACAATGAAGCAAACGTCCGGCCGCTGCGTTCCGGGCGCGGCGCTGAAACGCACCAACAGCTCTCTCCCTCTCACAAGTCGTCGGGCTGCCCACGCGCCAAGCCGCGCGCCTTCCTGTCCTCGGCGCGCACCGGCGCATCGTCAAAGTTGAGGTCGGCGGTCTTGTACCTGCGTGATGGATAACGCCAGCCTCGGCGCGGGAATGCGGTGCTGTGCAGAGTACTCAGGGCCTCGCATGAATACGAGCGTGTCACAAGTACAGTGAAGACAAGCGTGAAGTATGTGCTTGTGCGTCTTGGGTCCCGGGGTTGTGTTTTTGTGTGAAGACAGCTGAATACGGCCGAACGCAGCGCAGTACGCGGCCTCTCCAGCGCTGGTTGCGAACCCAAGAATGCGCAATGCCACTTCTGGGCGGGCGAGCCAGAAAATGGCGCACCCGCGGGCGGGATACCGGGAGATACGGGGGGATACCGGGAGAACCTGTCTTTTCTTTCTGCCCTCCCAATACCCCTTCATCCGTATTTCCCTTTCTCTATTTCCCCCCCCTTCGTCCCTTACTCTTTTTTCCCCTCTCTCTTTTCCCCCCTCCCTTACTCCCCTGTTTTCAACTTAACTCTCATGTTTCCAATTCCTAACTCTGGCGTCCCTTGTCCTTCTCATCTTGCTATTTCGTTCCTTCTGTCCGCCCTCCCCTTTTTTCTCCCCCC
>NW_005197771.1:0-1548 GCF_000372725.1 Emiliania huxleyi CCMP1516 | reverse complement strand
GCTGCCACAGCATGTAGCAACCGACAACCGCGTATACCAGCGATGAGAGGGAGTTGAAGTACTCGGCAAAATAGTGGCTCGACGCGTACTTCGGCTCGCAAAACTGGTGCACCGCGGTCGGCTCTCCCCAGTAACCAGCTTTGCTCGTGGGTATTGTGGAGTTGGAGTCAGCGCCAGGAGCGGCCGACGGCACCCCGAGGAAGGTCAAGCCGAAGCTGAGGACGCCGAATGCGATCGCGCCGGCGCCGTGCGTATGCGGAGACTTCATACACGCGTGATGGACAAAGCAGAGCGGAACGTTGACGGCAAAAGCGCACGCCAGGAACAAGAATTTTACTATTCCAATACGACCACAGTCTAGTACCTCACCCCAGCGCCGGCATCATCCGTAGAGGCACGAGTGTTCGAAGAGAGAGTGGACCTGAGCAACAACATGACCTGTAGGCAAATGATCGGAGTGGGAGTCAGAAACGTGGTCCTTGCGCGAGGGGAGCTCGATAGACTCGAGGGGCCAGGATACGCCGCGAGGAAGACGGAGTTGCGCCGAAAGGCGAAAGAAGCCGCGAGAACAAGGGAACGGCAGGCGGCGGCGTCACAGGACGAGGCAGAAGGGAACGACGCGACAGAGAAGGAAATGACAAGGGAGAGAACGACGAGAGTGGGACGACCGCGAGGTGGCATGAAGGTTGCAGCGAGAATCGGAGAGAGACTGCGAAGAGAGATAGGAAGAGGCAGACTCCCTAGGGTGGGCGACGGCTAGCGCACCACACACCTCTCCTTAAAATCCCTGTGTGGTGGCGGCGTGCCGTCCTCCCATCCCTCCCTTGGGTTGTCTGTTTTCTTTCTTTCTTTCTAGTACCTCACATTTGACACCATACGTTGTGTGCGAGAGCACGCGGTGTCGTTCTGCAACGTGGCTCGCAGCTGTGGTGGCCAAAACTTGCTCGATCTGGCGGACGTGATGCGCGTTCGGATTGGAGCGCATCGTAGTTTCGGCGGCACGAAGTTGCTGACGTTGGTCCATCCTTGAGATGCGCCTTCTTGACCGATGGAGCGGTCCCTGTCGCCAAAGAGAGCGGCCACCTTTGCACAGTCTGATTTGGTGAACTCGCCTGCAAAAGAGTCAGGGCCCAGAGTGTCATTGTTGCACTGCCGGGACATGCGGCTGCGAAACAACTCCAGACTTGACCGCAGGGTGCGGGTCTTCCCTTCCAACTCTGGCTCGCAGCGACCGGCGTTGCCGAATGGTGCGGATCGCCTGCATTGCCGACTTAGGCGATGATACTCCCTCTTCGCAAACGTGCTGTGGACGGCTACCGCGTACGCGGGGAAGAAATTGCCAGCCACCTCCCAAACATAATACTCGTACTGCAGCCCCAGCGTGACATATGCGACGTGCGCTGGGCGGGCCGCGTGAGCTAGCAGCCCAAACGTCACGTCTCCGTCCAAGCCAACGCAGCCTCCACGCCTGGGCCGGCCCGCCCATGCACCCATATAATCTCTGTAGTCCTTGAAGAAGAGCTCCGTCGACTCTGCGTTGACAATGCG
>NW_005197772.1:0-1548 GCF_000372725.1 Emiliania huxleyi CCMP1516 | reverse complement strand
TGCCGGACCGCCGCTGCACGGGGCTAGGCACCAGAAGATGAGTGGAATTGATGTATCGGGCCGTTGTCCGTGCCTCCCCTCTATACGTCAGAGTGGGACCTACGCCGCGCCGGGAAAGGGGCGCGCCCGGTCCTCGACGGAGCCGCGCGCCCCAAACGACCCAGGCGGCGAGTAGTCGTCCTCGAACCTTCGACATGTAGTTGCCCGTAGTTAGCGCCCGCCCGCCCCCCCCTCCGTCGCTTCGTAAAAGAAAAAAACGAAATAAAAACAAGCAAAAGAGAAAGCGAAGCCGAAAAACCGATTGCGTAAACGGCGTCACAAAGCCCGCCGGATTTGATCGACAATCGTGAGATTGACCGCCGTCGACCAGAGAATGGCAGACGATGCGTCAGCTTGTGCGGCGCTCGCGCCGCGCAGGCTGGCCCATCGAGGGCACTCTCTGGCGCTGTCCGGGCCAAGCGCGGCGCCGCGCATGCCGCGTGCCACTCGCCGTGGCTCGCGGTGCAGCGCCACTGCAGCCTCGAAAACGCCGCGCACAGCACCAGCATGCTGCCCACCAGGCAGCAGAGTGCTGCACCGGCGTGCAGCGGACGCTGCGGCGCTGCGGCGTCGCCTCCCCGCCCTGTCCACGGAGCAGACGAGCGGCGGCACGGCCTTCCACCAGCTGAAGGAGGTGCGCACTTCCCAAAGGAAGCACAGGATGCTCCCGCAGTTTACGCAGCTTTGTGCAGCGCAGCGCACGGGCCACGCCACACAAAGCCGACCCTCAGTCTGGCCAAGAGGCTGTCTGCGGAAGGCCTGGCAGTGCGTACTCGCCTCCTCCGCGGCCATGCCCTCCGCCCGGGCGAGCGAGGAGCGGGGACACAACCATTTCTGGAATCGTGTGTCCCCGAAGAAGAGTTTTTTTTTAATTTTTTTACCAGGTCCCTGTTTCGACTGTAAAGAACGCTGCTGGTTGGCGTCGGTTGCGTAGCACCCCTCCCCATCCACGTTGTTGGTTGCTGCCCCAGGTACTATGTAGGTGGAATGCCCCGTCCGTTCTCAGGATCACGCTTGTTTGTTCGGGTTACGTGGTTCGTTCGCCCGTCCCTGCCTGTGTCCCGTCCACGTCGCCGCCTCGGCAAAGCCGACGACCTATGGTGCAATACAGCTTAAGGGGAGGACGCGCCGCTCGATGCTGCGGCGGTCGGTGTTGGCGATGGGGCTTTCCTTCCGGTACGCGGTCGGTCCCGGCGGGCCGTGGTACTTCAGTCAGCCGCGCGGAGCTTCCGCACTCACTCCCTAGTCAGTCCGGCGAGTTGGTTGGTGGTTGCTGGCATCATCCCAGCACTGGGGGGTCCTGAGAGCTGTTGGTTGGATTATGGTGCTCTATTCACAGCACAGTGCGAAACTAGGGTTGCAACCTGGTAAAGAACTCGCTCGCAGTGTGCGCAGATCATGAAAAGAATTTAACGGAAAAAAATACCACCGGCAAAGAATTCGTCAGACACTCCTGTGAGCTGTGTGGTGGCGGCGTGCCGTCCTCCCATCCGCCATCCCTCCCTTGGG
>NW_005197773.1:0-1548 GCF_000372725.1 Emiliania huxleyi CCMP1516 | reverse complement strand
GGCGCTCGCGCGCCCGCGGAAGCAGCCGGGGTGTGTCGGCCGGGGAGCCTCCGGCGGGCCTGCGGCGCGGGGCGCTGCGCGCGGCAAGCTTGCCGAGATGTGTCGGCCGGGGAGCCTCCGGCGGACGCCTGGCGGCGTGGCGCTGCGCGCCGGCGCTGCCGCCATTCGAAAGAGGTAAACTGCATCTTCGACCGCATCTTCTGCGTAGATTTTGCGCCCCTATACAGCTCGCGGAGGAGCAAAGGACGCCCGATTAGCGCTGCGCGCGGCCGGGCAAAAATTTCCGAAGATTTCCCAGCGGGGGCTAGAATTCTTTTCCATCGGCCACCTTTCCCGCCGGCCTCACCTCCATCGGCCACCAAGTCTTCTGTGGCTGCTCCGCCCTCGCCCGCGTTTAGCCTAAGCACGTTTTTCTCGCCAAGTACTATCTATATTCTTTTGCTTATATTCTCGCCAGACCATCTATATTCTCGAGAATATTCTCGAATATTGAGAATATTTTCACCACGCGAGAGGTCAGCGGACGCCAAAAATCGCTCTAAAGTAGAGGTTTGTGCTCCCAAACCGCTCAGGAACGTCCAAAACTTAAAGATTTCCGTCTGCATCGACCCAAAACCTACTTTTGAGGGGGCAAAAGAGCTGTTTCGAGAAGCTCTAGTCAAGACCGTTCTAGACGCCGCGATGTAACGGCGAGAATATTCAAGAATATCTTGAGACTCGAGGTCAACCAAGGTCAAGGGCTGAAGAAAACTCATAGATTCTTGAGAAAAAGCCGCGCCGGGGCATCTATATTCTCGAGAATATTCTCGAATACGAAAGTGCGCGGGACCATCTATATTCTCGGAGATATTCGAGAATATTGTGCTTAGGCCAAGCCCGCGTCACTTTCCCCGCTGGCCTCCCTTCCATCGGCCGCTGGGCTTTCGACGAGTGCCCCTCCCTGACCCGTGTCACCCCATCACCGTGCCAACCACGGCCACCCTCGGCTACACGGCTTTCGACCCTGAGACCACCGTCCTCCGCCTCCCGCCCGCAAAGATGCGCTGGTACGAGGCGGTGAACGGGGCTCTGGCCTACAAGCGCTGCCGCCCCCTCCTCTACAGCTGGCAACCCCTGCCTAGACGAGTACAGCTAAAGAGTACCCGGGGCTCCCCATGCGGAGAGCCGTGAACATCTTTAGCTTGTGAGCCAGGAAAAGGGTTGTACAGCTGACTAGAGCGGGCGCCCAGACCAGGCTCGGCTCTTACTCGAGTACGGCCAGGACGGCGCGGCGCGCCAGCGCGACCGCGAGGAGTTCGAGGGCGACTTTGCGCACCTCGCGCTCCATGCAGACTGACACGTGTGACATCCGCGCTGCTTGTGGTCCATGGACCATGCAGACCGACGACGACGAATGTTGAAGTAGATGGAAGTGCGCAGTGCTGACGTGTCCCCCTTCATACAGCGACACGCGCACTTCGCCGGAGCGCCAGCGCGCGGCGGTCCCACGGGTGTTTCACTGCCCGCGCCCGGCGTCGCGGTTGGGGTTGCGCGGGTTTGGGGTGTGAT
>NW_005197774.1:0-1548 GCF_000372725.1 Emiliania huxleyi CCMP1516 | reverse complement strand
AACGGCGATGCGCTGCAGTACGCCTCGCAGGAGCTGAAGGCGGACCGCGAGATAGTGCTGGCCGCCGTGCAACAGAGCGGCGGGGCGCTGGTTTACGCTTCGCAGAAGCTGTGGGCGGACCGCGAGTTCGTGATGCCTGTTGTGCGGCGGAGCGGCATGGAGCTGCAGCGCGCTTCGCAAGAGCTGAGGGCGGACCGTGAGATCGTGCTAGCCGCCGTGAAGCAGAACGGCGATGCGCTGCAGCGCGCTTCGCAAGAGCTGAGGGCGGACCGTGAGATCGTGCGAGCCGCCGTGAAGCAGAACGGCGATGCGCTGCAGTACGCCTCGCAGGAGCTGAGCGCGGACCGCGAGATCGTGCTGGCCGCCGTGAAGCAGAACGGCGATGCGCTGCGGCTTGCCTCGCAGGAGCTGTGGGCGGACCGTGAGTTCGTGATGCCTGTCGTGCGGCGGAGCGGCATGGCGCTAGGGCGCGCTTCGCGGGAGCTGAGGGCGGACCGCGAGGTGGTGCTGGCCGCCGTGCAGCAGGACGGTAGGGCGTTGCAGCACGCCTCGCAGGAGCTGAGGGCGGACCGCGAGGTGGTGCTGGCCGCCGTGCAGCAGGACGGTAGGGCGTTGCAGCACGCTTCGCAGGAGCTGAGGGCGGACCGTGAGATCGTGCTGGCCGCCGTGCAGCAGAACGGCGATGCGCTGCTGCACGCCTCACACGAGCTGACGGCGGACCGTGAGTTCATGCTGGCCGCCGTGCAGCAGAACGGCGGGGCGCTGAAGTACGCCTCGCAGGAGCTGAGCGCGGACCGCGAGATCGTGCTGGCCGCCGTGCAGCAGGACGGTAGGGCGTTGCAGCACGCCTCGCAGGAGCTGAGGGCGGACCGCGAGTTCATGCTGGCCGCCGTGCTGCAGAACGGCGGGGCGCTGAAGTACGCCTCGCAGGAGCTGAAGGCGGACCGCGAGGTGGTGCTGGCCGCCGTGCAGCAGGACGGCGAGGCGCTGCGGTACGCTTCGCAGAAGCTGAAGGCGGACCGCGAGGTGGTGCTGGCCGCCGTGCAGCAGGACGGCGAGGCGCTGGTTTACGCTTCGCAGAAGCTGTGGGCGGACCGCGAGTTCGTGATGCCTGTTGTGCGGCGGAGCGGCATGGAGCTGCAGCGCGCTTCGCAAGAGCTGAGGGCGGACCGAGAGATCGTGCTAGCCGCCGTGAAGCAGAACGGCTTGGCGCTGCGGCTTGCCTCGAAGGAGCTGTGGGCGGACCGCGAGTTCGTGATGCCTGTCGTGCGGCGGAGCGGCATGGCGCTAGGGCGCGCTTCGCGGGAGCTGAGGGCGGACCGCGAGGTGGTGCTGGCCGCCGTGCAGCAGGACGGTAGGGCGTTGCAGCACGCTTCGCAGGAGCTGAGGGCGGACCGCGAGGTGGTGCTGGCCGCCGTGCAGCAGGACGGTAGGGCGTTGCAGCACGCTTCGCAGGAGCTGAGGGCGGACCGTGAGATCGTGCTGGCCGCCGTGCAGCAGAACGGCGATGCGCTGCTGCACGCCTCACAGGAGCTGACGGCGACCATC
>NW_005197775.1:0-1548 GCF_000372725.1 Emiliania huxleyi CCMP1516 | reverse complement strand
TGTTTCTCTTGATGAGGAGTAGGGGTGTCGATGGCAGATCTACAGCGTGCAACTACGAGCGAGCCTCACGGCCGATGTATCAGCCGGAACGCGCGCATCTCGCCCACCAAGAGCCTCACATCGTTCTTTCCGCCGTTCTCGTGCGCGTCGGTCAGACAACCGGCGGTGATAGTACCATCGGTCGCGACAGGTCAGCTCTCGAGGAGGAGGGAATCAGCCCGCCAAGGTGAGCCGCCCATCGGCAAGAAAATTTGTAAAGGCGAGCTCGGCCGTGAATATCGGCGAATCAGCTGGGAAAGCGAGCTCCCCAACCCTCCGACCACCCTCTGACCCGAGTAGGTCCCCCCAACCTTCTGAGTTCTGTGGCCCCCCCAACCTTCTGACCCGAGTAGGTCCCCACCTTCGACCCGAGTAGGTCCCCCAATTTTCCTCCGCCCCCGGGCGCGCGGGCGCGGCGTGAACCGTGATGTATGTACACATTCGCCTGTTCGCGTGTCTCACGGCCGCGCGCGGGATAGAGAGCCCTGGGTCCAGCCCAGGTCCAGCCCAGGTACGGGATGGACGGATTGGACGGGAACGGGATAACACGAAACAACACAGCTACACAGCAGGGTAGGCTCCGCCTCACTGCATCTCGGACTGGATTCCACGAATTGATTTTCCTAGCGTCGTCAAAGTGAGCTGAAAGCTCGCTCGAGAGCCGATGGTACCCGCCGACCGCCTCCCATCTCGCCGCTGCTCTGGCGGGGCGGCGGCGGGGCCTGGCGACGGCGCGCGGCGCATGTGCCGTGGCAACCCACCGGGCCGGCCGGCCGCGAAGGCGCCGACCGGTGATCGCCACCGCGCCCCGCCTCCGAACGCCGTTTCCGCTTGGCGTCCGAGGCGCTCGGCGTTCCGGCTGGAGCGCGAGATCGGACCGGGTCGGACGCTCCTTTTCTCGCCGTAGGCACGGCTGGCCGGCTCGAGCAGCGGAAAAACAAAAATCGGACCGGTCAATCCTCTCCGGCCAGCCTCGGGCTAATTAAAGCCGCAAAAAATCGGAAGGTTCCGCCGCCCCGGATTCCACCTCCCTGGCCCTCCACGCCCCGCGCGCGCGACCGTATCACCGCCGCAGTCGGCCTCCCCGCCCCGCGCGCTGTAGGAGCGGCGCCCACCCACCGGAGACGCCTTCCCCTAGACCGCCCGACCACCCCACCCCCTTCGGCAGGTGCCTCGCACGTATTTCGAGCGCGAGAGGCCTCCTTTGAGGTGGCGGCCGGCCGCCGCGTCGCGCGGTGAGGCGGCATGAGGCCGTCCCCCCTTCGCGTTCGAAGGCGGGCCGGCCACGGCACCGGCTGTCGCGGCTCGAGGGCGGCAGGCGAGCCGCCCCCCCCTCCTCCCTCCCTGCGCCCCTTCCTCGCTTCCCCGCAGCGCTGCACACGGCACCATCTCCTGGTGCCCCGCTGCCGCCCCACCCGCCGCGCCGCCCGCCGCCGATGGCCCGGCCGCCACCGCCACCGTCGGAGGCCGCCTCCCGCCCACCCGAACCGCCGCCCCGGCCTCTGCCAC
>NW_005197776.1:0-1548 GCF_000372725.1 Emiliania huxleyi CCMP1516 | reverse complement strand
TCACGCTCAGCGATACCCGCACAAGCTACAACAACTTTGAGGTCGCCGGCTTTGGCCAGGTGCAGCCACCACCTGCTTGCCTCCATGTTCACGCTTCGCGCCCCTCCCCCCCCTCTGACGCCGCCGTATGACCTTAGGTGAGGGGCACGACTACCCGCCTGGGAGGCGCTCTCATCAGCAAGTCACCCAGGCACCAACTCCTGGGCGTTTACGCTTGACTACGAAACCATGCAGTGGATGCAGCTCGATCAAAACGGCGACGCCAACAGCTGGCCCCTGGGCGAGTTCCTTGCGCTCAGGATGAGGTGCGAGCCATGATGCTCGACTATCAGCGTGCACCAAGTCGCTCACATTCCGTGAGTTCGTCAACGGGCCGAACTCTCCAAGTCGACGGCGATCTCGAACTCTGACAACTGGACCGGTGCACCAGCCGCGGAGGACGATGGCTCCCTCGACGACATCCCTTCATCGACGGACGCCTTCACCGCCGCCGGCCCTGGGCCATCCAGCGCGGCCTCCGACGGCCTGCACGTGATCGAGGTACAGAAACGGTGGCTGCCGCAGCTCACACCCTAATCTATCTGCCTTAGGCACGGAGCCAACGGAGCCATCGCGCATGCCCGCATCGCGTGCGGCTCCGAGGTCTCCCGCCGAGACCGGCTCGGCGCGGCGCGTGGCCGCACGCCGCCGTCGAAAAGGCGATAGGAGAGGGGAGAGCGCCGGCCACATCGAGCGAGCGCTGACGTGTAAGGTGTCTGCGCTGCTCCGGTGTGTGTGGGATTATGCCTCCCCCCATCTGTGCGGCGAGGTGTTTGCGGTGGGTGCGATGGCCGATCGTGCGCGATAGCCTCCTATTGTGCGTGGTGTGTCGGTGTGTCGGTCGTCCGGAGCGTGTGGCGGCGCCGTTGCATGCAGCGACTCTGCTCACGTGCCAGCTGCCACGACTGAGCTTTGACTGACTTATGAGTGCTGATGGATGATCTCCGACAACCCAAAACCAAAATGAAAATGCGGAGTGGCCCCACTTTGGCGTGCAGATCCTGCGTCTCTCACTGCCCGCGAACAACAGAGGCGGGTCCGCCGCAGGTCCCCCACTAGTTATTCTCAATTTGTGTAAGGCGCCAAGCTGCCGCGAAGCGAAGGTATGCGCGCTGATGCCCAAGCGGTGCGACACACCGTTCAAGCCGCCGTCCCAAGTCCGCATATGCGCCTGGGCGGCCGAGCATCGGCGGTGGGGCAAACTGATGCTCCTTCGAGCGAGGCCGAGGCTTCATGTGAGGCCAGCACTTCATGCGAGGCATCGGCTTCGGGAATGGAGCCCGTCGGTGAAGCAGCCCTAGAGCCTGACGACGCTGCTGCGTCGATTAGCACAGTCGTGTCGGCCGAGCCGCCGGCGCCAGCTGCGCCCGCCTCGTCTGAGCTCGACAGTGGCAAGGCCGCACGCAAGGCCGCACGCAAGGCCGCACGCAAGGCCGCGCGCAAGGCCGCGCGCAAGGCCGCGCGCAAGGCCGAAAAGGCGGCCCGTCGATCGGCGGGCAGTGCCGCTGC
>NW_005197777.1:0-1548 GCF_000372725.1 Emiliania huxleyi CCMP1516 | reverse complement strand
GGACAAGGTGCATGGTATAGTGCCACGACCCGTGTCCACTGGCAGACTTGCCTTGCATCGTCTCGCTCGTCGAGAGCAAACGAGCCGTGCAATTCGCCGACTTCCGCCCCTGCCCCGTTAGGCCTTTGATAATTGTGCCACAGCGGAGTGGCGGCATCCCGGGGTGCGCCTCGCCGGCCGGCCCATATCTCCTGCAAGTGCCCCCGACCGCTCCGGCCGCGCCTGTAGGGCAAACTCATCGCCCTGGCCATGTGCTTTGCACTGTACTACGAGTAGGGATTCAGCTCGCGCTATACTACTGTACCCGCGAGCGAATGTGGCACGCAGGGGCCTCCCTCCAGTCTTCTTTCAGATCACACACGCGACGGCGCCACACCGGGCCTGTGTGGGCTCCACGTGTGCGAGACCCGAGACGAGCCTTCACGCGTGTCGGTATGTGTCCTGCGGCGCCCGCATACCCCACCGCGCGCCGGGCACGCACAGCATCAGGAAAGTGGCCCCTCCGGTATATCGCGCCTGAGCGGTAGGTAGCGGTCGCGGTATGTAGCGCGAGAGCAGAGCACGCCGCGCTATGAATATATACTGAATAAATCTTAAATGTGTGTGCGTGTGTCGCGTGTCCGTGTGTATAGGACATGGTATAGGACGTTTTGTGCATCGATCGCGCGGGATCGCGGGTCCGCCGGGGTGTTAGTCATTCGTACATACGTCGGGCGCTACATATCACCGCGCGGCGCGCGGGCACTAGCCACTACGATGTACGGCGGTGCGGACACTGCGGACTGGGTCCAGCCCTGGGTGGCGCAAGATCTGACGTTCTGTGACAATCGTCAGATCCGTGTTTTTCTCGTTGTTTTGTCGCTCGCTCCGCTCGCCACCTCACGCTCCGTAGTCCGGCCATGGCCAGTACCCCGCGTCTCAGTGAGACGCGTGGTACCATCCAACTCCGGTCGAAGGGCTCGAATGCGCTCAGCCTCAGGAGGAACAAAACCACGCAAATTCTGCACGCCTCGCTGCGCCGCTGGCTTGACTGAATCAGGCAGCAGGCTGCTGCTGCTGCTGCCACAGCAGCAGTCTGCTGCGGCCCTAATACGCAAGTTAATGACTAGCAGCACTGCCGGGGGCATACGAGCCGCCACAGCCGGTGTGCGGCCGTGCACTGCCACCTGCCTGCGGCTACGCACAATGTGCGCTCGCATTGGATGAGCCCTGCTGATGGACCTGCGTCGCCTAGCTGCACGAGAGCAATGCCGCAGGCGGTGGCCGTGGCATACACTGCGAGCACACTCGGTGCAGCTGCGAGGTGCAGCAAGAGCACGTCGTTCCTGCCTCTGATGCCACTCTCGCGGCTTGTAGCGCGTCACTCGCGCATGCTCTCCAGGAGCTATGGCGGGCGCGTGTGTGGGGCTGTAGCCTGTGTTTGGCCGGTTCTGACCCGTTTACTATCAGTATCATGCCCGGGCCACAAAAAATCGCACACGGGTAGCGGCTCAGGGGCCCAGTAAGTCGGTCTCGCAGGACGTCGCGCAGCGTGACGCGAGCGCAGCA
>NW_005197778.1:0-1548 GCF_000372725.1 Emiliania huxleyi CCMP1516 | reverse complement strand
ACCGCCCATTTCGACAACTATCACGTGTGCAGGCCTGAGTGGTACCGTAAGGCACCTAGCCGCAGAAGGCCGACCGACCACTTCGCCAGAAAGGACGCGTCCGCGAGCGCCTCGCGGCTCTGCTCCTCCGACTCAGTGGCAAGCACCTGACTCGGCCGCAACGCGACTGGAAAGCCACGGCTCGAAGGCACAGGCGGCGCGGCAGCGCGAGAGAGCTCAACGGCCGGCCCGCGCTCGACTGTGCCGCCGGAGCCGGCCAGCGCCGTACTCGCCGCCACCGCGCCCAGCTCCAGCGAGTCGGGCCCGCTGTCGGTCGTTGCGCCGCTGACTGCCCCGTCTGGCGGCTCCGGCACGCCCGAAGCGAGACCAGCGCCGCCATCAGGGCCACCACCGCGGAGGTGGTGAAGGCGGGAGCGGGCCCTCCCGATCGGAGCGCCGCCGCTCGCGAGTACGACGAAAGCCAGCGACAACATTATGTCGGGCGGCTGGCAAGACTGCTTGTACGCGCCACCGTGATCGTCTGGACATGAGAAAACATTTTCGTTGTATGGTAAGGGAGGACGCCTCGATCGTCTCGCCCTCCCTCACTGGTGTGCTCATTGGGGGTAACAAACACGGTAACCTACAGGATCGAGGTGCACGCTGCTGAAGCAGTGTGTGTGAGTCGTCCTGGTGTCGTCTCCCCGCCCTCCATCGTCTAGTAGGTAGGTAGAAAGGTGAAGAACAGCCAGGCTCGGACTGGACACCAACGCGGTATGATCGTCTCACTGGGAGACGTCGGGAGAGAGAGCGATTTTTATTAACCAACAAGAAATCTTCCTTGACGTCGGCGGTGATGGCGGTGTGACCGATCGAGCTACAATGCAATCGCACTTAAAATCCCTTGCGCCTTGGCGGCGTGCCGTCCTCCCATCCACCTCACTTGCGCCTCGTTTTGACATTTGAGTTTTGTTTTCTTTCTTATTCTTTCTAGGACGCGCCAGTCCGCACCTGTGTCGAGCCTGGTCTGCTGTGACCGTGTGAGAGGAGTTGTTTTCAGTTAAATTCTTTCTAGGATCCGCAACAAGGACTCCAGCGTGTGCCAAAAGGCCACTTAAAGCCGTAGCTGGTTAGCTGCCCGCCTCCGCTTTACGGAGTCCAGTTGTGCAGAAAAGATAGCCAAAGTTGCATGAAGTACTGAGTGCTCCCACTCCCCATACCCCAAGGTCCGGCGCAACTACTCCTCCTCGTCGCCAAACGAGAGGACCGGCTTGCTCGGCTTTGGCTTCTTCGCCTTGCGCTCTCCCGCCTCGCCCGCGGCTGCGGGCTGTGGCTCCTCCGAGACGGAGCAGGCGCCGCCCTGCGCGCTGATGGGCGCCGCCGGCGCGCGCGGCGCCTTCCTCGTGCCGCCCACCGGCCCAAACAGGCCCGGCAGGCCTCGGCCTGCCGCCGAGCCGCCGCGGCCGTCGCGTGCGGCGGCAGACTCGCGCGCCCGCTGGCGCGCCTGCTCCACAGCGTCGCTGACCATCGCGCGCGCCCGCTCGCGCTCCGCGCTGCCGCTGCCGCCGG
>NW_005197779.1:0-1549 GCF_000372725.1 Emiliania huxleyi CCMP1516 | reverse complement strand
CGGCCTTTTTGAATTTCAACCGGGCCTGGGTTGGGGGCTTCCGGCAATAACTCTCTCCAAGAAAGGCCTGTTTGGGTTGGTGGTGGGCTGGGTAAATAACTTTTTATTCAGCCTTTCCTCATGCACAATGTTGCCGTTGAGCTACGAGGCTGCAACCCGTCGTCATTTGAGTTTGCTGCCAGCCACACACAGCGCGTCCCTGCTGCACGAATGGTTGGACAGGTGTGAACAACACCTCGTGGGGGCGGCACCGCAGGCGTCCATTGAGGGGTCCAGGTGATAGCCCTGGGCGGGCAATCCATACGCCTAGTTGGACTTCAGATCGCCCGATCGCGTCCCGGTGAACTGACGTCGGATTTGTGACGCCGCCGCACCGCGCCGCGGCCAGGGGCCCTGGAGGCTGAGGATGGCCGTGGCGGACCTAGACGAGCTCTGGGAGGTAAAGTGTCAGCGTATATATTGTAGAGGCTGACCATGTGCACAATATCTCGCAGTCTAGCTAAGCCAGGGGAGGCTATTCTGGGCGTCCACACGGCTTGCACCGGTGACCCTCGCGACAAAGCGAGCGCGTCCGGCAGAGCGACTGAAGAATGGAAGACAGAGTCACAAATCCCGCTTGTTGTGCATGCATGTTTTGAGGTCGGACAGTGCTGCTGTCTTCTCCACGCAGCAGCCGACGCCACCAGGCCTCGGTAGCTGAGCAGCAGGAGCCTCCTCGCTGCTGGCAGAGTTGCGCCTCTGTTTGCCGCCGCTAAGAGATCGTTGTTGCGGGAATCCAGGGAATCTAAAGGAATCTAGAATCTGTGGGTCCGAGATTCGATCTGGGACCTGAGCCGCTCGGGACCAGCTGCACATGACCCGGGGCCACTGCCATGTCGCAGACGACTGCTGGATCGGCCGTCACCGCAACCAGCCGTCCTGCAAAGGAATAAAATAACGGAGCGTTCCTTGCCGTACGGCAAGGAACGCCGTTTAGGGGTTAAACAAAGAACAGGTGTTTCGGCGCCGGCCTTGAGGTTCTTATTAATATTAATTATTATCTTAGGAGTTATGTGGAGCATTTGGAGCCGTGCAGTCGGTAACCTCACAACTGTCAACTCACATCAAGGCTTCTAAAAATCTCTCTCATCAAGGGCCGGGGGTTTAACGTTAAGAAGCACACCCAGCGGGCCAGATGATCCAGATCGCTGATCGGGATCGGGTTGCGCTTGCGGGCTAGAGAGCCCTAGCCCTGGGGGGTGCGCGTTCGCAGGGAAAGGGCCGTAAAGTAAACACGGGTCTCCGAGAGGGCAACACAAACCGAGAGGGCTCCGTGTAATACACGACTGCCTAATGTGTACTTCGCCCGGCTCCCCAGGGCCCCGTCCCCCGCCGTCTCATTTTTTCTCTTTGTGGTGTACCTGTGTTAGTGCCAGTGCGCGCCAGTCCCGTGACCAGTGTGTCGTGCGTGCGGGTCGTAATTCTCTTTTTGAGAGCGCCTTCGTAAAAAAGAAAGAAAGAAAACAGACAACCCAAGGGAGGGATGGGAGGACGGCACGCCGCCACCACA
>NW_005197780.1:0-1549 GCF_000372725.1 Emiliania huxleyi CCMP1516 | reverse complement strand
TGTGTATATGTAACGTAGCCTTGCATACGGGGAAAGGATCGAGTGGCGGAAATCGGAGGACGCGACCCTCTTCGCCACAGACGGTCCCGCGCCTCGCCGCTGTGACGGCTACACGACCGCGGCTCGTGTGCGTGTAGCCGTCTTTGTCCGGAGTGAAAAGTCCAACGCACTCGTCGGTGACGGTGTCCTCCAACCTGCGCCGCGCTCGGCGAACCTCGACAGCGCCTTCGGTGGCATGCACCTCTTTGCGACTGAAGCCTGGAGAGAAGCTCCTCTGCTGCGCACACGCTCTGCACAGTTGGCACAGCCCACTGTGCGGCTGCCACAGCGCTGTGACAGCGATGGGCTCGCCCTCACTGGCCCTCTCTGTCACTTGTGCAGCGGCTTGTGTGAGCGACACTGCTCGGCGACTGCCGGCACACTGTGAGACCATGTGGGTGTGAGGTAAAACCACGCTACCAGCGCTTGGTCACATCGGCCCCGAGGTCAGATCCTTCTCTACTCTGTCGTTGATGAAGATTGATGACAACACTTGTCTCTAGCTCGCTGGAGCCGAGCAGGAGGGCCTGGCGCACAACCCCTGTGCAACTCAGGGTCCTTTCCCCTTTATATGTAGCTACCTAAGCTAGTACGGTACGCGCTCGGACACGTGTGAAAAGTGGCTCGTTGTGCGAGTATATGGGCCACGATGTCTCAAATATGAGGGGTTTTGACTCCTTCCAGCTCCTGACGCTATCCCTGGCAGCTCTAATGGCCAGGGCCGGTAGTGTTGTGATAGAGGGTGCCCATACTAGCGCAGGAGCTGCCTCACTCGCCCGGACCGTCCCCTTCTGGGGCCGGTTCCGCAGCCCGCGAGAGCCGACCGCGGGGCTGTGCCGCGGGTGCCTACTGCCGAGTGCCACAAACACTGCGCCGTCCCGCCATCACCTACAGGCTGTCTTGTGTGATGGTTGGGAAATCCAAACGCCACCATCTTGGCTCTTGCGACCTCAAACCCGCGAGCTGTATGGGTGGTCCTGACGTCGACAGACGCCCGATGACCACGGTGAAGCTGAGCCGGAAAACGCGTCGACAAGTCTCGTCTGAGCCCGTGGCGGTCGCCGGCTGAGTCGCCGTACACGGGCCGGTACCTCAGGCGTCACCTCCGCAGCCTCAGGTCTCAAACTCCACCACCTCCGACGGGACGCCTTCGGTGGCACGCTCGGCGGCGAGTTTGTGGCAGGCGCACGTGGAGCGGGGGATCGAGGCTATGCGGTGTGGTCGGTTAGGCGGACTCCCTGGGGGCCAGGGAGTGCGCCGAACGGGCTATTAGGGCTTCCTGACAGCGCGCGCCGGGTGTGGGGCTGCCACAAACTCGAGACACGCTGGTTTGGGACATTTTCGACGCTTGTGGCGCATATATACTCGCACACAACCTGCGATGGCCCCCGCTCTGAATAAGTACTTACTTTTATCTTCCTGGGAGAACAGGGAGAGGCAGGCGCTATTTCTAGGCCCTTGGCCTCTCTCTCCTCACATGTACATGTAGAGTCTGATTGACGTAGAGAGC
>NW_005197781.1:0-1549 GCF_000372725.1 Emiliania huxleyi CCMP1516 | reverse complement strand
CGTTTGCCGGTCCAAGAGAGAGGCGCTTGCGCGGTTCTGAGAAGGTGCGTGGTCCCTCTTGACTGCCCATGCGCGCGAGGCTGTGTAGGCATAGCCTCGAGAGTGCCAGCAGCCAATCCGAGGCAGTTTGTGACGCGCATTGCGTCAAAAGCGTGCACGCGCTGGAAGGACACCTTCCTACTGGCCGTACGATCAGGTCGTCACTGAATGCTGGATACTAAGGCCGCGAGCTATGCAGGTGGTCAATTGCGCAGCAGGGCACGGTCAGCAGCGCCGACAGGCTGTCGCAAGGCGTGATAGCATGGCCGCAAGTTCCAAGTACGCCGAATTCCCACTCCAAGTGCTCCCAGGAAAACAAGTGAAAAATCCAAAAAATCGGCGCCTGCGGCGGGCTGGGGGACCCCATCTCCCCCCCGCATGGGTACCCCCTAGGCCCCCCGCCTCCCCCCAGAGCGCGGGGTTACCAGTACGGTGCCGTATCAATACCTCTACCGGGTACAGTGGGTTGCGGGCATTAAGAAACCGTCCCATTAAGAAACCCTACCAAGCGATTTCCGCGAAAATCTAAGAAACTACGGCGCGCCGCAGGCGCGGCCCCGAGAAAAGGCCAGACACGAGAACGGGAACCCCGGCTCAAAATTCTCTTCGCCTGCGGCGCGCGCACAGCCCCCCCACTTGTCCGACTTTCCAAGTCTGCGGTGTTCTGAGTGGAGTGGATGGAGGCGTGTGTGCGTCTTCCCGTCACCCAGAGAGCCGACTCGGCGGCAGACTCTGGCATCGCCCTCGCGGACCGCAGCTTACCTCTTTACCTAAAAATCCTTCGGGCCGGCGCTCTCTGGGCTTGAGTGCCCCGGCCGGAGCTAAGAAACCACGGCGTGGGGTGGATGAGGGCTGTGGAAAGGCTTAGAAACGGCGGCGTGCTGCAGCATCCTGTTTTCTTAATGCCCGCAACCCACTGTACTTCAAGACTCGCGGCGAAAGAATTGTATGTATGTAAAAAGTCGAACCAGTCCAGGAGGGAAGGGGGGGGGGGGGTAGAGTTACTGGAACGAGTTGGAGGGCGAGGGCGGCGAATTGGCACAGAGCCGACCACAGTCTCTCGAGTGCCGTGGCACTGCGTTCGCTGCCGCTGGCTGCCGCTGGCTGCCGGGCGCCCGCCGCATATATGGAAGACGAGGACTACGTGGTGGCGGCGGACGCGGGGGCCGCAGGCACACGAGGTGCTCGCCGCCTCCGCCGCGACGTGGGTGAGGCACAGAGAATGGAGAGACGAGCGCATCGGCGCATTGTGCCATCGCGTTGCGGTCAGGGCCGCGCGGCGACGGAGAGCGGGGCGGAGGAGGATGAGGCCAGGAGTGAAAAAAAATCCAGGTATTTTCTTCCGCCGAGGTCTTGAAAAGTTCGCTCTGCGGCAGTCCCTTTGCAAACTCCCGCCGTCCAGCGTTCTCGGGCAATGACCACTGCGGTCTCGGCCGAAACCGTATCTCCCGCACGCTTGATCGCTGGTGGCGTCGTGGTGCTTGTAGGAGCTCTGGTCGCCATTCTTACA
>NW_005197782.1:0-1549 GCF_000372725.1 Emiliania huxleyi CCMP1516 | reverse complement strand
CTGAGTCTCGAACATCAATGTCCCACCCCGGCTCCGACCCGCACGGCGGCACGCCCACGAGCCTGGACTACGCGCTTAAAACGGGCCGATTTGCAAGCCCGCCGCCTCGGAGATGACAGGCACCTGGTCGGGCAGTTCGCCGCGCGCGTTCGAGTAGAGCGCGTAGGTGACGACCAGCGCCATCGTGTAAAAGACAAAGTTTGAGCCGAGGATGGCGACGGAAGAAGGGACCATCCCGGCGGCGCCCGAGAAGAGCGACGGGATGATGAGCAGGATGTCGAGGACGAGGGCCTGCTGGATGTTGAAGCGCACGAAGCGCGAGAGGCCCGAGTCGGGGCGCGTGAAGAAGGAGAGCCCGATGAAGAAGATGATGCCGGAGAAGGGCAGCGAGTTGAAGGCGACCACGAGCGGCAGCACCGCCTCCGCAAAGCTGACGCCGCCGGGCACGTTGTTGAAGACGTACAGCCCGTACTGGAACCCGTCCAGGAAGGGAAGCACGTACGGCAGCGTCGCAAACACACGCTCCACCGCCGGCGGCTCTCCCGACATGCGCGCCGCCGCTCGCGGCGGAGCGGCAGCAGCGGCTCTGCACCTGGCCAGCGGCGCCGTGCTCGAGCCCGGCGTGCGGGCAAAGGACGCAGCGGGCGTGCGGGCAAAGGAGGCAGCGGTTGCGTCGAGGAGCGCGGCTCTGGGAGTCGCGACAGCAACGGCGGCGAGCACGACGGAGAGCGCCATGTCGTTCCTCTCGGCGTAAATTTCGCGCTGTTCCAGGTCCGCAGCTGGGCGAGTACTCGAGTATCCTGTTCGTAGCCAGGTAGCTGTGAAGAGGATCGACCCTTGTCGTACGATATTGCTTCGATAGTAGGGCTTTCATTTTTCGAATCGCAAGATGGTCCTCCGCGGATGCGGGCGGCTCGCCTGGGGAAAGTGCGACGGCGAGAAGGCCACGCTGAGCGAGCACAGCGCAGCGTGAGCGAGCGCCATATACAAAGTCAGGCCAGGAGAAAAAACTTCCATCAAAGTAAAACATCAAGTTTCTTCCTCCGAGAAATTTGATTTGTTGAATTCTTCCTCCGCTTCCGGTGCTAACCCTGCTTGCTGTCGTCGGCAAGTGGACCAAGCTCGGCCGCGGGCTGCTGCAGGTCTTCCGCGTCGCCGCCGGATGTCCGGCCTACGCGTGCGCACGCCCAAGAAGGCGCGCGCGCGCCCTCCAGTGCCGCTGCCACGCTGCCGACCGCGCGCGGGCCTCGGTCGCTCACCGCCGCCCGCCCTCTCCCGCAGGCAAAGGACAACTACGACGAGGCGATCGAGGAGTACGAGCGGGAGCAGAACCCCAAGGCGATCAAGAATCGCGTGCGCAAGGCGCAAAAGGCGGCGGAGCAGGCGCTCGTGACGGGCGACAAGATGGCGCGCTGCGGCGCGGCGCTCAAGCTGCTCGGCTTGCGCGACGACGCGTACTGGTTCCAGGAGCCGGTGCCGGTGGGCGAGGTGCCCGACTACCTGGACATCGTCGAGGAGCCGATGGACTTCCGCACCATCGCCGGGCCGC
>NW_005197783.1:0-1549 GCF_000372725.1 Emiliania huxleyi CCMP1516 | reverse complement strand
CCACCTTCCCCGGGTTCGGGGGGAATTCCCGATTCGGGGAGAAATCCCGGCCTTGGGGGGAGGGGGCCCCGGCCTCGGAGGGAGAAGGGGCCCCTTCCGGGGGGGAGGCATTGGTGGGGTAGGCAGCATTCGTGTGTAACAAGCATGGTGTGTAGCAGCCTCGGAGTGTACCCCCTCCCCGTAGCGCGAGGGGCCGAGGCGAAGACGCGGGCCGCCGTGCCTCCGAACCGCGCTTCCGCCTTCTCGCTCTTGAGGCCGTCCGCCCACGTCACGCGGCAGCGGCCGGCCCCGCTCGAGAGGACGGCGAACAGCTGCCACCTCGCACCGGCCCGCCCGCACGAGAACAGGCCTCTCGCAGCCGTACCCGCTCACTGCAGCCATCTCCTCGCCGCCTCGCGGCGCCACCAGACCAAGCAGCGTCGCCGTGGCTCGGCCGTCGACGAGTACGTCGCACGTGCGGGCCGCCCGCTCGAAGGCTGGCCACCGCCGCTCCGCCCACGCCTGCAGCGAGCCGGAGAGGTGGGCAGAGATGGGGAGGGATGGGGAGAGGTGGGGGGAGACGGGGAGGGATGGGGAGGGATGGGGAGAGATGGAGAGAGATGGGGAGAGATGCCCACGCCTGCAGCGCGCCGGCGCCGCGCTCCTCTTCACTGCCTCCTCCCTCACCGCCTCCCTCACCGCCTCCCTCCCCGCCTCCTCCCTCACCGCCTCCTCCCTCACCGCCTCGCCCGCCTGCCGAGCAACACGCCGGTGGTGAGCGCCTCCTCCCTCCTCCCAACGCACCCCCCCTCGCCCTCGCTGTATATGTGTGTATGCCTCTCGGATGCGTGCCCTTGCGCAGCGGCTCCGGCTGCCGCGCCAAAGAGCTGCACCGCAGGGGCTGGCGCAGCAGGGGTTGGCGCAGCAGGGGCTGGCAGAGCAGGGACTGGCGCTCGAGCTCCGAAGGGAGAGCCATCAGCTCCACCAGTTGAGGCGTCGGCGCGAGCTCGACGCTCGCACCGGCGCCAGCGTCCGTGTCGGCCTCCGTCGCCGGCGCGAGGCGCGAGCGCGGCACGGGCACCACCTGGGGGCACACCAGAGGGCGTGCCGTGGGCGTGTCGTGGGCGTGTCGTGGGCGTGTCGTGGGCGTGTCGTGGGCGTGTCGAGGACGTGTCGTGGGCGTGTCGTGGGCGTGTCGTGGGCGTGTCGTGGGCGTGTCGTGGGCGTGTCGTGGGCGTGTCGTGGGCGTGTCGTGGGCGTGCCGTGGGCGTGCCGTGGGCGTGTCGTGGGCGTGTCGTGGGCGTGTCGTGGGCGTGTCGTGGGCGTGTCGTGGGCGTGTCGTGGGCGTGTCGTGGGCGTGTCGTGGGCGTGTCGTGGGCGTGTCGTGGTCGTGTCGTGGGCGTGTCGTGGGCGTGCCGTGGGCGTGCCGTGTGCACGACCTGCCGGTTGGCGAGCTGGACGTAGTCGAGGTGAGGCCGGCCCTGGACGAGAGCGACGGCGCGGCACCGCTCCCCTCCGAAGGGGCCCTCCTCGATCTCGAGCTCTCGAGCCTCCCCCCCCTCCCCCTCCC
>NW_005197784.1:0-1549 GCF_000372725.1 Emiliania huxleyi CCMP1516 | reverse complement strand
TGACAAGACAAGGGCGGTGAAGACCATAGGTGGCGAGGAGGGTGGTGACGAGACAAGAGGTGGCGGAGGTCAGGGCTGCTGGAGGAGGCGCCTTGTCGCGGGTGAGGACGACGAAGGTGAAGAAGCCGGCGTTCAAGCCCGGCGACATCACCGCCTGGTTGAGCGCGACCTTGCCCACGAGCTGCGCCGTCGAGCTCGCCGCGAGCGGGAAGAGGCGAGCGAGGAGCCGGAACCAAAAGAAGAGCATCAAGCCGCTCACGCTCGCGCCCCAGGCGGAGATCCACGCCGCACGAGAGACGTCCCACGAGCCGCGCCGCTCGACGGCTTGCGCCATCCCGTCGGCGAGCACCGAGAGGCTGGCGGCCGACAGCACGTTTGTCGTGATGGGCGCCGCCGCGAGCGCGGACTGGTAGGCCCCGACGAGCGGCGGCAGCGTGAGCGCTGCTCCGCCGCGGAGGCGGTGTGCCGCGGCGAGGCCGTGACAGGAGGCGAGCGGGAGGAGGTGGAGGAGGCCAAGCAGCATGGGAGTCCCCCTGTGACTCGCGCAGCAAAGAGCCGATGTGAAAGAGGCGCTCCACGTTTTTCTTGTTTCATCGCGTCGGTGTGCGGTGTGTGTGACCCTCGAGCCACCCGACCGACCCCCCCCCTCGGTCTGCGCTCCGACCGACCTTGCCCGCCAAAAGAAAGCCAATTCTTGACTTGGGCCTTCTCTCGAGGTCTCGAGATACACAGAGCGGCCAACCGGTCTTCCGCGGCCGTCGACCGGACCCCCCTGCGGTCGGTCGGTCTGCGCTGGGCGCTCGAACCGCGAACTCGCCTGTTCACCTAACGTGGTTTTCTTGTTTCAGCCATCGCTTTCCATCGAGCCATCGAGTGGGCCGCTCAGCGCCGCCGCCAGCCACGCACGAGCGCTTCATCAAGACTCCACCGCCACCTCCCCCTCCAGCCGCGCCCCCCCTGCCGCCCTCTCAGGCAGCCGCCATGAGCCTCGAGGCCACCATCGCGCAAAAGACGGCTGGCACAGACGCGAGCGAGGTGCTGGAGCTGGTGCTGGATGGTGTCAAAGCGAGCAAGGTGACGGGCCTGAACCAATTCACCAAGCTCAAGGTGCTGCAGCTGAATGGGTGTGGGCTCACCTCGCTCGAGGAGTTCCCCACCCTTCCCAACCTGCAGCGGCTCGAGCTGGCAGACAACGCGCTCTCGGACGGGCTCGACCACCTGCAGGACGCGGCGCTCATGCATCTCAAGGTGCTCGTCCTGGCGGGAAACAAGTTTTCGTCGCTCCAGGGCCTCGAATCTCTGGCGCGTGCCCCACCCGCGCCCTTCTGCGGCCCTGCCTCTTGCGGCGTCTGCGCGCGGCGCCGAGTCGCTCCTGCGCGGGCGTGCCGTGGCCACGGCTGCGTCAGGAGGCCGGGGCGCGGCGCCGCGGATGGCCCGCCCAACGGGATGCCGGCCGCGCGCTCCCGATGCGGGCGGTGGAGCCGGCCGCTTCCGGGCGGCCTTCTGCAGACATGTCGCAGCCCTCGCGGCGGCGGCGCGGCGTTGGCGC
>NW_005197785.1:0-1549 GCF_000372725.1 Emiliania huxleyi CCMP1516 | reverse complement strand
AGCGCTGCTCGAGGGTGGGCGGCGGCGGCTTCCACGCGCGGGGCTCGCACCACTCGCGCAGCACCGCCTCGAAGTCCTGCTCGGTGAGGCACGCCTCCTCCGAGCGGTGCGCCTCCACATGCACCAGCTGCCACGCCGTCGGCGCCCTCCGCTCGTACACAGAGGCGAGCTCCTCCCACTCGCCCGCCGGCAGCGGGAGGCCGTCGGCGCGCGCGGCGAGGACGGGCGGCGGCGGCGCGTCGCGCGAGGAGCCAAACTCCCACAGCGGCGATAGCCCCTCCCCGGGCGCCGTCATCAGCCGGTAGAGCAGCGCCTTGTGCGCCAGCTCCGCCGCCGTCACCGACCAACCGCCCCAGCCGGCGGCGTCGGCGGCGTCCGCGTCCGGCGCGGGCGCGGGCGCGGCGGGCTCGCGCCGCAGCATCAGCGGGTACCCAAGCCGCGAGAGCTGAGGGCAAAACTCGAAGCCCGCGTCGAGCGTCGCCTCAGCCGCCGCGGCCGCGCCAGCCGCGGTGACCCGGACGCACGGCACGGTGGAGCCGCGCGCGGGCACGGGCAGCTCGGCGCGCGTGGCCGCGACCTCGGCGTGCGCCGCGCCGTCGCGCTGCCAGTTTGGCGCCTGGATGAGCTGCGGCTCGGGGCGAAGCCAGCCCATCGGGAAGCAGGCCCACCCCGAGACTGCACAGTGTTTTTATCTTTTGCGGCGGGTGGCGGTAAGCCGTCATTGCCCGGCGCTGCTTGCAGCAATAGGGGTGGTGTGTGTGTGTGTGTGTGTGTGTGTGTGTGTGTGTGTGTGTGTGTGTGTGTGTGCGCTGCAACGTGCCGCAGCAGCTGGGCGTCGGCACAAAGGGCGGCGCCGAGATCATCGTGGCGGGCGTCCGCACGCACCTCGGGCTGCACCCCGACCACGCCGTCGCCTCAGACGACAAGAAGAACGGCTTCAACTCCATCTGGCGCCGGGCCATCTTCGCGGGCCTCCGCCGCTGGTTCCCCGAGCTGATCCCCACCGCGAGGCTCTGGTACGCGCGCAAGGGGCGCCTCTTCACGCGCGTGCGCGGCGAGGGCTACGCGCTCGCCACCGATGCCGACGGCAAGGTCTACTACTCGGAGGAGGGCTGCGCGCAGGGCGACCCGCTGGGCCCCTTCCTCTGGTCGATCGGCTACCACTGGTCGCTGCTGCAGCAGCAGGCGGCGCACCCGTCACCGCCTCGTCAACGGTCTTGCCCTGCAAGACGGCGTGAAAGGCTTGCTGGATGGCGTCCTGCACCTGCTCCTCTGATAAGCCCTTGTCCAGCGCGTACTGCGACACCTGCGCCACCGCCGCGCCTGCTGCCGCCGCCATCGCCGCCTGTCCGTCCATGATCGCCTGCGTCGCTTGGGCGGTGGCGTCCGGCCGGAGCCCGTAGCGCCCTGCACGGCGGGGCCTCGTGACCTACATCGATGTAGATAAAGAAACCACACTGCGCAGTGCACACACCACGAGATATGGCTGGATGAGCCTTCGGCCAGACGGGTGGCGGTGGCGGTGGGCGGTGGGCGGGGGGCAGTTGCT
>NW_005197786.1:0-1550 GCF_000372725.1 Emiliania huxleyi CCMP1516 | reverse complement strand
AGCGCGAGCATCACCTACAGGGCCGCAGCGTCATGCAGGGCCGCAGCGTCATGGGCGGGTGGTGGGCGGGGGTGGACGTGTCGTGGACGGGACGTGGACAGACAGGCAGTCGCGGCGTGCTGGCAGGTGGACGGGGCGCGGCGGCGTGGATGGGAAGCGGCAGCAGGGGGGCGGGGCAGGGCGAGGCGGCGGCGGGGCGAGCCTTTTGCGTCTGCTCTGCCAGCTCGCGCGTCGGGGAGAGCGCGAGCGCCTGCGTCTCGCGCTGCGAGGTGTCGATGCAGTGCAGCACGCCCACCTAGCGGCAGGCACGCCCGTCATGCCGCGCGTCCTCCGTGGTCGCATGCCGCGCGCGGCCGCCGCGCCGAAAAGATGGTCGTCTTGCCGGTGCCCGACTGCGCCTGCGCGATGGTGTCGCGGCCCTTGAGGATGGGCATGATGGCGCGCTGCTGGATGGCGGACGGCTTCTCAAAGCCTGCGCGCGGGGCGGGCCGCCCGTCAGCCCCACACCGCCGTCGGCACCCGCCCGCGCCGGGGGCGGCTACCGTACGCGTAGATGCCGCGGAGCAGCTCGTCCTTGAGCCCCATGGCATCGAAGGACTCGACGATCTGCACGTCGTCCGACGTGCTGAAGTCGAGCGTCTCGTCGTCAACCATCGCCGTCATGGCGCAGCCCTGTTTGCGGCGGGCGGCGAGGCGCGCCTTCGAGGATGCCAGGCGTGAGCGTGCAGCGCCAGCCCGGAAGAATTTTTTGCGGAGAAATTTTTAGTTCCTGTGGGGTCTATTGCAGATTTGTCAATGGTACCGCGTCTGCGACACGGGCGCCTTGCGGGCAGAGCCCTTACCTTCATATCTTACGCGGTCAAAACACGTTTTTAGGCCTCTCGCATCTCGGCGTCAGATAAAGAAAGAAAGAAAGAAAACAGGCAACCCAAGGGAGGGATGGGAGGACGGTACGCCGCCACCACACAGGGATTTTAGGGGAGAAGTGTGGTGTTAGCCGTCGCCCACCCTCGGGCGTCTACCACTTCCTATCTCTCTCCGCAGTTTATCACCAATTCTTGCAGCGACCTTCATGCCACCTCGCATTCTTCTCACTCTCGTCGTTCTCTCTCCTGCTGTCTCTTCCCCTGACTCATCGCTCTCCTCGGCCTCGTTCTGAGACGCCGCTGTCGTCTGCCGATCTCTTGCTCTCGCTGCTTCTCTCGCCTTTCTGCGTAACTCCGCTCTCCTCTCCGCGTATTTTGGTCCCTCGAGTTTATCGAGCATTCCTCGCGCAAGGACCACATTTCTGACTCCCACTGCGAGCATATCCCGCCCTGTCATGTCGTTGCTCAGGTCCACTCTCGTTTCGAGCACTTGTACCTCAATGGTCGGTGTTGGCACTGGGGTTCCCTTCGGGTATATTGTGACAGCTGACGGCGGGATTTCCACTTTTGTTTCGTCCTCCTCGGGGTCGTCTTCCCCGGCTTCCTTGCGTTCGGCGTGGCTTACCCTCCATGCCGTGAACAGGCGCTTTATCCACTCTATATTCTTCTCTCGTTCCTCTGCCC
>NW_005197787.1:0-1550 GCF_000372725.1 Emiliania huxleyi CCMP1516 | reverse complement strand
CCGCCGCCTCCGTCCGCGTCGCCGTCGCCGCCGCCGCCTTCCGCCTCGCCGTCGCCGCCGCCGCCGTCGGCCTCGCCGTCGCCGCCGCCGCCATCCGCGTCGCCGTCGCCGCCACCGCCCTCGGCATCGCCGTCGCCGCCGCCTCCCTCCGCGTCGCCGTCGCCGCCGCCTCCCTCCGCGTCGCCGTCGCCGCCGCCGCCGTCCGCGTCGCCCTCGCCGCCGCCTCCGTCCGCCTCACCGTCGCCGCCGCCTCCCTCCGCCTCGCCGTCGCCGCCGCCTCCCTCCGCCTCGCCGTCGCCGCCGCCTCCGTCCACCTCGCCGTCGCCGCCGCCTCCGTCCGCGTCGCCGTCGCCGCCGCCTCCGTTCGCGTCGCCGTCGCCGCCGCCTCCGTCCGCCTCGCCATCGCCGCCGCCTCCGTCCGCGTCGCCGTCGCCGCCGCCTCCGTCCGCGTCGCCGTCGCCGCCGCCTCCGTCGGCCTCGCCGTCGCCGCCGCCTTCGTCCGCCTCGCCATCGCCGCCGCCTCCGTCCGCCTCGCCGTCGCCGCCGCCTCCGTCCGCGTCGCCGTCGCCGCCGCCGCCGTCCGCCTCGCCATCGCCGCCGCCTCCGTCCGCGTCGCCGTCGCCGCCGCCGCCGTCCGCGTCGCCGTCGCCGCCGCCTCCGTCGGCCTCGCCGTCGCCGCCGCCTCCCTCCGCCTCGCCATCGCCGCCGCCTCCGTCCGCCTCACCGTCTCCGCCGCCGCCGTCCGCCTCACCGTCGCCGCCGCCTCCCTCCGCCACGCCGTCGCCTCCGCCTCCGTCCGCGTCGCCGTCGCCGCCGCCTCCCTCCACCTCGCCGTCGCCGCCGCCGCCGTCCGCCTCGCCGTCGCCGCCGCCTCCGTCCGCGTCGCCGTCGCCGCCGCCGCCGTCCGCGTCGCCATCGCCGCCGCCTCCCTCCGCGTCGCCGTCGCCGCCGCCTCCGTCCGCGTCGCCGTCGCCGCCGCCTCCGTCCGCCTCGCCGTCGCCGCCACCACCGTCCGCGTCGCCGTCGCCGCCGCCTCCGTCCGCCTCGCCGTCGCCGCCGCCGCCGTCCGTGTCGCCGTCGCCGCGGCCTCCGTCCGCCTCGCCGTCGCCGCCGCCGCCGTCCGCCTCGCCGTCGCCGCCGCCGCCATCCGCGTCGCCATCGCCGCCGCCTCCGTCCGCCTCGCCGTCGCCGCCGCCGCCGTCCGCCTCGCCGTCGCCGCCGCCGCCATCCGCGTCGCCATCGCCGCCGCCTCCGTCCGCCTCGCCGTCGCCGCCGCCGCCGTCCGCCTCGCCGTCGCCGCCGCCGCCCTCCGCGTCGCCCTCCCCGCCGCCTCCGTCCGCGTCGCCGTCGCCGCCGCCTCCCACGCCGCCGCCGCCATCCGGCTCGCCGTCGCCGCCGCCGCCCTCGCCGCCGCCACCTGCCCCTCCGCCGGCGGAGCCGCCGCCTCCCTCCGGCTCGCCGTCGCCGCCGTCACCCTCGCCGCCGCCGCCCTCGCGGCCGCCCTTTTCACCCCTCCCCGAGGGCGTTGTCGTGGAGGAAGTGTCCGTGAT
>NW_005197788.1:0-1550 GCF_000372725.1 Emiliania huxleyi CCMP1516 | reverse complement strand
GATGCGGCGCCGGGAAGCACACGGCGCAGCGGACCTGCGATCGCCGCAACACCGGCAGTGCTCGCCAGCGGCGCGCTAAGCGTTATGGCCACGAGAGCAGCGCCCGTGCCCTGCAGCAGCGCGACTGGCAGGTCAGTTGCTGGCTCGTTCATATCTCACGGGCCTCGTTTGGCGAGACTGTCTTGAGCACTTGAGCACGAGGAAAGTCTCCGCTTGGATTCACGCCCCAGCGGGGGTGATATTGGATGGGCACCCCGGGCCGCGCGAGAGAGGGGGCTGTATCTCCCGCGATGTGTCGCGGACAAACCCAAGTAGACGCCCGGTCGGGCGGGGGGGTGGTACGCTGCGTGGGGCGAGGTTTTAAATGTTATTGCTAAAAGCTCTCTCTCTGTCTCTCTTCTCGCGCCGCGCCTTGGCTCGGCGTGCGGAGTCACCCTCGCGATGCGGCGCTGAGCGACTCATTGCAAGGTTGCGGGCGCGGCGCATCGCCTCCCGCTCGTCGGTCTTGTCCATAGCATGCCATTCCGCCCGTTGCGGCCTCGAGCTCCGCGCCCTCGAGGCAGCCAGCAATGCGCCATGGCGGCAGTCTGGGGAAGACGTGCATTCGGCCGCGGCCTGGGTCCCCAGGCACGATGGGGACGGCCTTTCGGCGCGGCCGGGACGGGCACGCGCCGTTGCAACGCCGGGAAAAATCCAGAGGCGGTGGTCTCCGCCGCCGCCCTCTCCGCCGCCCTCACCACCACCTTCTCCGCCACCGCCCTCGCCGCCGCCCTCTCCGTCGCCGCCCTCACCGCCGCCCCCGCCGCCGCCCTCCCCGCCACCGCCCTCGCCACCGCCCTCCCCGCCGCCCTCTCCGCCGCCGCCCTCTCCGCCGCCCTCACCACCACCCTCCCCGCCACCGCCCTCGCCGCCGCCCTCTCCGCCGCCGCCCTCACCGCCGCCCTCGCCGCCGCCCTCTCCGCCGCCGCCCTCGCCGCCGCCCACACCACCACCCTCCCCGCCACCGCCCTCGCCGCCGCCCTCCCCGCCACCGCCCTCGCCGCCGCCCTCGCCGCCGCCCTCCCCGCCGCCGCCCTCGCCGCCGCCCTCACCACCACCCTCCCCGCCGCCGCCCTCACCGCCGCCCTCACCACCACCCTCTCCGCCGCCGCCCTCTCCGCCGCCCTCACCACCACCTTCTCCGCCACCGCCCTCGCCGCCGCCCTCTCCGCCGCCGCCCTCACCGCCGCCCTCGCCGCCGCCCTCCCCGCCACCGCCCTCGCCGCCGCCCTCCCCGCCGCCCTCTCCGCCGCCGCCCTCACCGCCGCCCTCACCACCACCCTCTCCGCCGCCGCCCTCTCCGCCGCCCTCACCACCACCTTCCCCGCCGCCGCCCTCGCCGCCGCCCTCTCCGCCGCCGCCCTCACCGCCGCCCTCGCCGCCGCCCTCTCCGCCGCCGCCCTCGCCGCCGCCCTCGCCGCCGGCCTCACCACCACCGTCCTCGCCGCCGCCCTCCCCGCCACCGTCCTCGCCGCCGCCCTCGCCGCCGCCCTCTCCGCCGCCATGACTAA
>NW_005197789.1:0-33164 GCF_000372725.1 Emiliania huxleyi CCMP1516 | reverse complement strand
ACCCTAACCCTAACCCTAACCCTAACCCTAACCCTAACCCTAACCCTAACCCTGACCCTCACCCTAACCCTCACCCTAACCTCTACCCTAACCTCTACCCTAACTCCAGCCTAACTCCAGCCTAACTCCAGCCTAACTTCAGCCTAACTCCAGCCTAACTCCAGCCTAACTCCAGCCTAACTCTTATATATAAGAGCTGCAGCTCCTAATAGGAGCTACTAGTCTTCGGCTTAAGAGCTGCAGATCCAATGGCAAAGACAAGTAGCTCCTAAGTCAAGAGCTGCAGCTCCTATAGCAAAGACAAGTAGCTCCTAAGTCAAGAGCTGCAGCTCCTATGGCAAAGACAAGTAGCTCCTAAGTCAAGAGCTGCAGCTCCTATGGCAAAGACAAGTAGCTCCTAAGTCAGGAGCTGCAGCTCCTATGGCAAAGACAAGTAGCTCCTAAGAGTCAAGAGCTGCGGCTCCTATAGCAAAGACAAGTAGCTCCTAAGTCAAGAGCTGCGGCTCCTATGGCAGAGACAAGTAGCTCCTAAGTCAAGAGCTGCAGCTCCTATTGGTCAGAGAGTTGCTGTTCCTGTTGCCTAATCCTAGTCGGCGGCAGCCAGGTGGCGGCAGCCAGTTTGCGGCAGCAGTGCTTGTTTGCAGAGACAAGAGGTTCCAGCAAATCCTAGTCGGCGGCAGCCAGGTCGCGGCAGCCAGTTCGCGGCAGCAGGTACGGAGAGTTTCGAAGAGCAAGATATGTTCCAGCAAATCCTAGTCGGCGGCAGCCAGGTCGCGGCAGCAGATAGTGTGTTTCGAGAGACAATAGGCAGTCCCGGCAAATCCTAGTCGGCGGCAGCCACAGGTAGCGACAGCGCAGCCATGTTCCTAGAGGCGAGAGAGAGATCAGAGCCCAATAGTAGCCAGATCCAATCCTAGCCGAGAGCGGCGGCAGCCGCGGTAGAGGTTAGAGAGATACTCGAGCCGATTCTAGCCAGCTCCAATCCTAGGCTACGGCGGCGGCAGCCGCGGTAGAGGAGAGTGAGCAGTTCGGTCTTATCTCTCAGATCAGAGCTCAAGGCCTAGAGAAGTCCAATCCGAGCCTAGTCTTAAGCGGCGGCAGCCGCGGTAGAGGTGTGAGTACAATCCTCTTCTCAGGCCCTAGCCTCTAGCGACGCGGCAGCTCTTAACAAGATCTTAGATAGGAGCTGAAGCTCTTCTCCTATCCAATCTTAGCCAGAGCTAGATCTTGTCCAGCTCTTGTGCTAAGAGCTGCAGCTCTAAAGGGGCAAGACAAGTAGCTCCTAAGTCTCAAGAGCTGCGGCTCCTAAGATAGGAGCCAGATAGGAGCTACTTGTCTTCGGCTTAAGAGCTGCAGATCCTATGGCAAAGACAAGTAGCTCCTAACAGCTCCTAAGATAGGAGCTACTTGTCTTCGGCTTAGGAGCTACAGATCCTATGACAAAGACAAGTAGCTCCTGAGCGATACAATGCTCAAGACACCGGCGAGTGGACGTCGTCTGACGCGCTCTGCTTCTGCTCGCCGAGATGCGCCGAGGCGCACGAGAGGGCGGCGGCGGGCTGCGCGGCGGCGGCGGAGGAGGCGCCGCCGGAGGTCAAGAAGCCGAAGCTCACCGCAGGGCCGTAGCGGCCTCTACGTCGCGCGCCCTCTACAGTAGCGTTGGCTGGTTCGGCTGGCGGCCGAGGCGGAGCCGGAGGGTGGGAGTGCAGCCGTGGTGGGGGTGGGCACACACACACGACGACACGCGAGCGCTAGCACGCCGCAGGCATACTGTATACGTTAGACGCGCCGTCGTGGCGGGCAGAGCGCCAGAGTGAAGCGAGAGAGCGGCTCTCTTTTCTCTGAAGGGGGCTAGCTTTTACACATCGACGGTGTATCATAATTCATATGGGTACCTCGTTACCTCGAGTCTCGTACTTCGTACACAAATATTTTTACCCCTCGAGCGCCCCGATCGCCTCCGTCACCGCCGCCACGAGCCGCGACGCCTCCCCCTCGCTGCGCGGCCCGTCCCTCCTCCACCTCGCCGCGTCGTGGTGCCTCGCCGCGTTCGCCCAGATGCGCAGCGAGTGCAGCTGCCTCCGCAGCTCGGTCGGCAAGCCGCACTCGCGGTGCCAAAAGTTGATGCGCTCCTCGAAGCCGTCGGGCGCCGCCGCAGAGCGCGAGGCGTAAGCAGCGTCGAGGCGCGGCATCAGCGTCTTGAAGGCGAGCAGCATGTTGTCCTGGATGCGCGCCTGCGCGTCGCCGCCCGTGCGCATGCCGCGCACCTGCACCGAGAGCGGCGAAGGCTCGTACCCGGTGGTGCGGGCGGCTGCCGCAGCGGCCTCGTCTCCAGGTGCCGGCGCAGCCTCCTCCACCCCCGCCCCGCCCTGCGCACTCGACAGCAGCCCCCGGAGCGTCGTGACAGCCTCGGGCAGCGTGCAGCGGTTGCGCAGGCTGTCGTGACAGAGGCTCTTCTGCCCGTCTCCCGCCTTGGCAAGGTCCTTGACAGCGCGCGCAGCCGTCTCAGGCCACCCCGCCGCCGCGTCTGCGATCTGGGACGCGTCGATGTTGGTCCAGAGTCCGTCAAACTCGTCCTCGCACCGGTCGGTCAGCTGCACCTCGGACCGGCTGGTGAGGCAGACGAGGAGGGTGATGCCGATGGCGTAGCCGTCCGTCTTGCTCGAATACTCGCCCCCCTTGGAGATGGAGGGGCAGAGGTAGCCCGTGGACATGTAGAGGGCGGTCGAGCGGCAGCGGACAGAGGCGTCGGGACGCTGGTCCTTGGCGAAGCCCGTGTCGGCGAGCACGGCGGTCAGCTTCTCGTCGAGCAGGATGTTGTCCTGCTTGACGTCGCGGTGCACGATGCCCTTCGAGTGGAGGTAGACGAGCGCCTCGGTCGCCTCGCAAGCAATGCGAACGCGCTGCCGCCACGTCAGCGGCCTCGGCGGCTCTTCCATGCCCAGCCGCCGGAGCTGCGCAGCGCGGTCGGGATCCGAGATACGCAGCCGCGCCTCGAGCGAGCCGCCGCGCATCAGCGGCGATAGGAGGCAGACGCCGTCGGGCGAGAGGCAGTAGCCGAGCAGCGGCAGCAGGTGCGGGTGGCTCACCGCCTTGAGCAGCTTCACCTCGAGCTCCGCCCGCGACAAGCCGCCCGACTGGCCCGACTTTGCCCGCTTGACGACGAGCGGCAAGTGGCGCAGCTGCGGAGGCGCGGCGAGGGAGAGGTGGAGGTCGGCCGACGCCTCGTAGACGCGGCTGAAGCCGCCGCTGCCAATCAGCTTCCCGTCGGCGAACCCATCGGTTGCCGCGGTGAGGTCCGACAAGGCTATCTCGACTGGCCGAGCAGCCGCCTCGTCTGCCGCGGCCGGCTCGGCGACAGACAGAGTTTCCAGCTTCGACTCCGCCGCGCTCACCTCCTCGGCCAACGCAGGCAGCGCGCCCACATGCGGCCTGGCGGCAGCGATGCCCGCTCGGAGCGCGGAGGGGCTGTCCGCTGTGTCGAGCGACTTGAGCGCGCCCATCGCCGCGCCATGCGCCTTGCGCAGCCGCTGGCTGTCCCGCCTCCGCGCCTCCTTGAGCTTGTCGCGCGCGCGCCTCGCCGCCGCCAGCACGGCCGGGCTCGCGAGGCCGCTGCACGCCTCCAGCGCGCTGGCCACGCTCTCGTACGAGCCAGCGGCCACGGCCTGCTGCAGCGCCTCGTCCGCCGCGGCGATGGCGGCTGCGTCGGCGGGCGGAGGAGATGGGGCTGGCGGTGGGGTTGGCGGCTGCAAATCGGCGGTGGCGCTGGGGCCAGGCGCCGCGTTGTCTGCCTCGCCGCCGCCGCTCTTCTTCTTCCTCCTCTTGCCCTTCTTGCTCTTTGCGCGCTCCTCCGCCTCCTTCTTCTCCGCCTCCTCCTCCGCCAGCAGCGCCTCGGCATGCCGCGCCGCCTCCGCCTCTGCCGCCGCTCTCTCCGCCTCCCTCGCCTCCGCCCCCGCAATCCACGCCGCCTCCTTCGCCGCCTTCTCAGCCGCCGCCTCCGCCTCAGCCAAGACCTTTACGCACTCGGCGTGGCCATTCCTCTTGGCCATCTGCAGCGCCGTCTTGCCCTTCTCAGTGCGCGCCGTCGCGTCTGCGCCCGCCCGCAGCAGGCGGAGCACGATGGCGGGGTAGTTCCAGTAGGCGGCGCCCATCATCGCGGTGCCGCCGTCGCTGCTGGGCAGGTTGACCTCCGCGCCGCGCTGGATCAGCAGCTCGATCACCCGCTCGTGGCCTTTGTTGGCGGCGCACATAAGCGCGGTGCCGCCCAAGCTGTTCTGCAGGTTGATCTCCGCGCCGCGCCGGAGCAGCAACTCGACCACTTGCTCGCTGCCATACTGGGCGGCGCGCATCAGCGCGGTGCCGCCGCCGCAGCTCTGCTGGTTGATCTCAGCCCCGTGCCGCAGCAGCAGCTCGACCACCCGCTCGTGGCCTTGGCCGGCGGCGTCCATCAGCAGCGTCATGCCGCTCAAGCCGCCTCTCTCGTACGTCGCGTCGGCCCGCCCGCCGCCCTCAAGCCACGCCAGCACCGCCGCCTCCTCGCCTCGATGAGCCGCTGCCACGACCGCATCGGAGACTGGCACGCCACCCCTCGCCGCCGCCGGCGACAGATTACCCGGCCGCACCCGCACGCTCTCGCCGCCGCCCTCAAGCGCCACAGCGTACCGCCCGCCCTCGAAGCTCTGAGCCACGCCCCGCTGCCCGTTCAGCTCGGGGCGGGCCGAGAGCCCGCCGAGCACGACTCGCTGTCCGAGCAGCGGCGCGTCCACAGCTGCCGCTGCCGCGCCCGAGGAAGCGCCGCCCGCCCCTGCCCGGCCGTCTGCAGCCGCCGCCGCCTTAGACAAGACCTTTACGCACTCGGCGTGGCCCTTCTCCTTGGCCAGCTGCAGCGCCGTCTTGCCGTCAAAGGTAGGCGTCGTGTCTGCGCCCGCCCGCAGCAAGCACCGCACGACGGCGGGGTGGCCGAAGAAGGCGGCGGCCATCAGCGCGGTACCGCCGTCGCTCCTCTGCAGGTTGATCTCCGCGCCGTGCCGAATCAGCAAGTCGACCACCCGCTCGTGGCCTCTGTCGGCGGCGCGCATCAGCGCGGTGCCGCGTTTGCTGTCTTGTTGGTTGATCTCCGCGCCGTGCCGCAGCAGCAGCTCGACCACCCGCTCATGGCCTCCGATTGCGGCGTACATCAGCGCGGTGTCGCCGTCGCTGTCCTGCAGGTTGATCTCCGCACCGTGCCGCAGCAGCAGCTCGACCATCCGCTCGTGGCCGTAGCGGGCAGCGCCCATCAGCAGCGTGAGGCGGCTTCCGCCTCTCTCGTACATCGCGTCGGCCCGCCCTCCGCCCTCGAGCCACGCCAGCACCGCCGCCTCCTCGCCTCGATGAGCCGCTGCGATGACCGCATCGGGGGCTGCCACGACACCGCTCAACGCCCGCTCCGCCGCAGCCGGCGACAGATTACCCGGCCGCACCCGCACGCTCTCGCCGCCGCCCTCGAGCGCCACAGCGTACCACCCGCCCTCTCGCCCCGCACCGCGCCTCGAAGGCCCGTTCAGCTCGGGACGTGAAGAGAGGCCGCCGAGCTCGACTCGCTGCCCGAGCAGCGGCGCGTCCACAGCTGCCGTTGCCGCGCCCAAGCTCACTTGCCTGGCCATGTCGGGCCGCAAATCACAAAATAACTTGCGGGCCCTCAGCGGAGCTGGGAATAGGACCGCCGCGAGCGGCGTGGCGTGGAGCGGTTGTGCATCCCTCCGGGGGCCCCTCTGCGCCGGGGAGGCGATGTTGGAGCTAGGACGCAAGCGTCCGTCGCCTTTTTCAAACTCGGGGCCCACTCCGCTACGCTCCGACCCGAATTTGGAGGGCCTAAAAGTTTAAGGTATTGCTGCGCAAAAGGGGAAGACACTCCACGCACAAAGTACATGCATACTTCCTCTTAGGCGGACCCTCCCGATGCCAGGACGCATCTAGTGCTAGTGTCGCTTTAGGAAATGCGGCGGCGAATGGCAAAGCGCATAAAGAAAGTCGGGGTCGCAGAGAGCGTCGCGCAGCAGTTGAGCATGCTCGTGCGTTGTTTAGGACGCCACGCCAATTATCTGCGCGCCCATCTGTTGCCTGGCATCCCCTGCGAATTCGTCGCTCGTGATCAGCTCCGCCGCCGCTCGTAGCAACCAGTGCCGTGTCGAGATGAAGCTCCGCGACGACGCCCGTGGACTGCACGCGCAGGGAGAGGCGCACGAGCTCCCGCACGGCAAGCGACTTCTCGGCATGCGCCGCCTGACGCCTGTCGGCATCCCATTCTTGCAAGCAAGCCACATTTCTACCGACGACCGCGTATTTGGTCGCGGAGAGGACGTTTTGGTACGTTTTGGCACCAGCTGAAGGCTTGCACGGACAAGAGCCCGTTGCCAACCGCACTTTTGCCAGAGCCTCGCGAATCAATTGGCCTCCGCTCGGGTGTGAACATATTCGCTGCGATCAAAATTTACAAGAAAACTGGCGATAAAAAGAATTCGAAAAATACACTAGCACACTAATCCACCACAAAAAGAAACCGCCGCTGCCCCGAGATCGCACGAGATCGCCCGAGATCGCACGAGATCGCCCGAGATCGCGTTGCGACGCGCGAGGTGGGTGTGCGGGATGTCTGTGCGCTCTGTGGTCCCGAGTAAGAATCTCGGCCCCGAGAGCGATGTGTTTGTTTCATAACGTCGACGGCTACCTCAAAAAGAAAATGGTGCCACAGGGTGATAAAACATCCCAACGCAACCGCCTTGCCCCTACGGCCAACTCCCTCGGGGCGCGGCTCTCAATTCATTCCACGGCTTTAAGAGTGAGCGAGCGAGCGAGAGAGGGAGAGAGGGAGAGAGGGAGAGAGGGAGAGAGAGAGAGAGAGAGAGAGAGAGAGAGAGAGAGAGAGAGAGAGAGAGAGAGAGAGAGAGAGAGAGAGAGAGAGAGAGAGAGAGAGAGAGAGAGAGAGAGAGAGAGAGAGAGAGAGGGAGAGAGAGAGCTGAGCAGTGGCAGCAGATGACTCAACCCGCAAAGGGGGCGCAGCGAGGAGGTGCTCAAGAGCCGCACGCAGACCGGCGAGACGTCGCGCGAGCTGTGCGAGTCGAGTCGTTGGTGCGGTCGCACAGCTCGGCTCGCGGCTCGATCAGACGCTGTTTCTGCTGTTGCATCAGCACTTGCCGCTTCTTGAGACGCGCCGGTTCTTCCTCGGCTGCAGCCACCTTCTCCGCGATCGCCTGCAGGCTCATCTTTGCCGGGCTGCCGGTCGCCGCGTCCCACAACCTGCGGTACGTAGTCGACGCCACCTCGGCGCTGGGGGCATCGTCCTCCCGGAGCTTCGAGGGTGCCGACGTCTGTCGCGTTGGGGGTACCGGCGGGAGTTCCACCAGCGGAGAGGGCGCCCTCGCACCACAAGCATCGTAGTGGTGGGGCTCGCCGGCTCCGATTCCGCCACGTCGGGATCCTTGGCGATGAGCTCGGCGTGCGTGCCGCATTCGACGACGCGCCCATGGTCGACAACCACGATGGCGTCCGAATCGCGGATGGTGCTGAGCCGATGCGCGATCACGAGCGCAGAACCACGCCGCGCCAGATTGTCCAACGCTTTCTGCACCTTGGCTTCGTTCTCATTGTCGAGCGCGCTCGTCGCCTCGTCGAGCAGGATCACGTCGGGGCGGCGTAGCATTGCACGCGCGATGGCGAGCCGCTGGCGCTGGCCGCCAGAGAGGTTCGACCCACCCGACTCGAGCATCGTCAACAGCTTGTCCGGCTTCTCGTTGATGAACTCCCACGCCTGCGCGTCCTTGCAGGCCTGCACGATGTCGCGCTCGCTCACGTCACGCTCTATGCCATACGTCAAGTTGGCGGCGATCGTCTGGCTGAACAGGACCGTCGACTGGTCGACAATCACAACGCGCGAACGGAGAAGTGACGTGATACTCTTGGATCGGCACGTCGTCCAGCAGGATCGTGCCGCGCTGAGGCTCGTAGAGGCGCTGCAGCAGCGCCAAGCAGCTCGACTTGCCGCAGCCCGTCGGCCCAACCAGCGCGACCTTGGCGCCTGGCTCGACACCTGTTCCTTTTTACCCATCTCAGAGTAGAGGTGTCCGTTTTATTTATTTATTTATGGCTACCCTAAGAATCGCACCGTGGGGCTTGCCCTACGCTCGGGGCCCTACGCATACGGCGACGTCTTGGGAGGTGCGCCGAGCGAATTCTGTTTGCCTGAATTTGGGTGTGTTTGACGACTCGAACCCGACTACCCCGTGCACGGCTCAGCCTGCCGAGAAGGGCCCCTATCCCCAAAGAGCCGGAACCCAAACATGGTTAGCAGCGGCGCGGGTTCCCTGAGCTGCTGTGACGTGGCCGTGCTGGCGGCGGAGCGTGGCGAGGAGGAGGCGGTGCTGGCGTGGCTCGAGGGCGGAGGGCGGGCCGACGCGACGTGCAAGAGTGGCGAGGTAAGCGGCGTCACGCTGCTGATGGGCGCCGCTCGCAATGGCCACGAGCGGATGGTCGAGCTGCTGATCCGGCACGGCGCGGAGGTCAACTTGCAGAGCAGCGACGGCGTCACCGCGCTGATGATCGCCGCCCGCAACGGTCACGAGCGGGTGGTCGAGCTGCTGATACGGCACGGCGCGGAGCTCAACGTGCAGAGCAGCAAAGGCCGCACCGCGCTGATGATCGCCGCCTTCCAAGGCCACGAGCGGGTGGTCGACTTGCTGCTGCGGCACGGCGCGGAGGTCAACCAGCAGGACAGCGGCGGCAACACCGCCCTGATGCTCGTCGCCCAGGAAGGCCCCGAGCGGGTGGTCGACTTGTTGCTGCAGCACGGCGCTGACGTCAACCTGCAGAGGAGCGACGGCGTCACCGCGCTGATGGCCGCCGCCGAGAACGGCCACGAGCGGGTGGCTGAGCTGCTGCTGCAGCACGGCGCGGAGGTCAACCTGCAGAACAGCGGCGGCTGGACCGCGCTGATGTGCGCCGCCGGCCAAGGCGGCGAGCAGGTGGTCGAGTTGCTGATTCGGCGCGGCGCGGAGATCAACCTGCAGGACAGCAACGGCCGCACCGCGCTGATGTATGCCGCCTACAGCGGCTACCCCGCCATCGTGCTCCGCCTGCTTCGGGCTGGCGTGGATACAAAGGCTCGCGCTGCAGACGGCAAGTCTGCGCTGCAGTGGGCCAAGGAGGGGGCGGCCGAGGTGCTAGCTACTGCCGACGCCGCCAGTGCTCCTGAAGCGGACCACGCCGGGTGCGTGCGCGCTCTCACAGAGCACGCGGCGGCGCTGAGGGAGGCGGAGGCGGCCGAGAAGGCGGCAGAGAAGGCGCGCGAGGCCAAGGGGCGGCGCGAGCAGCGCGAGCGAGAGGAGGCGGCGGCGGCGCGAGAGCGCGAGCAGGCGGCACGCCAGCGCGAAGCAGAGCGAGCGGCGGACGAGGCGCGCCGGGCGGCGGACGCGGCGGCTCTGGAGGAGCAGAGGAGAGCCATTGCGGCGGAGGCGGAGGCGAAGCTGGCCGCTGAGCGCGCGGCAGCAGAGGAGACTCTGCGGGCGAGGGAGGCGGAGAGGCTTGCGGCGGAGGGGGCGCAGCGAGAGGAGCAGCGGGCGGCCGCGGCGGCGCGCAAAGCCGCTCAGGCAGAGGCGGCGCGGCGCGACAAGGAGGCTGCGGACAAGAGGGCGGAGGAGGAGAAGGCGAGGCGGCGCGCAAAGGCGGCGGAGGCAACGGCGGCCAAGAAGGAGGCCAAAGCGAAGAACAATAAGGCCAAGAAGGCGCCGTCTGCTTTCGCGCTCGAGGAGGAGCGGAGGGCGAAGGCTGCGGCAGAGCTTCGCGCACAGGAGGAGAGGGCGGCACAGCTGGCTGCTGAGCAGGAGGCAGCGAGGCGGGCGGAGCGGGAGGCGGCAGAGCTAGCGGGTGCGGCAGAGCGGGCGGCGCTGCGCGAGGATGCGGAGCTGGCAGAGGCGCTGCGCCGGTCAGAGGTGGATGCCGAGGAGGCGCTGGCGCGTCGGGTGTCGCGGTGCGAGGAGGCGGTGAGCAGCGAGTCGACCGGCGGCGGCGGGGACTTGGTGCGGCGTGTCGAGCGGCTGGAGGCGAGCCTCGTCGCGGCGACCGAGGGTAGCCTCGAGGAGCGGGTCGGCGCCATCGAGCGCTTGATCGAGCCGGAGGCGAGAGAGGCGGCGGAGCAGCATCTGCCAGTCACTGAGCCGCTTGCTGCCGTCTCACTAGCCGACGCCTGCCTCGACACGGGGCGGCAGGCTGCCCCCGAGTCCACGATGGGGGGAGAGACCACGTGTATCGTGTGTTTCGCGAGAGTCAAGTCGCATGCTGCGGTTCCGTGCGGGCACTTGTGCGCTTGTGGGCCGTGCTCTGAGCTGATGCAAGAGTGCCCTTACTGCCGCGAGCCAGTGATGATGTGGATGGTTCCGCGTCCGGTCTAGGCGTCTAGATCTAGATTTGCGTTGTACGGCTCTCTTGGGCACGGAAAATTCTTTTAAGTGCCTCGCCACCCTCGCAGGAGTCGCTTAGGCGGCTCCCGTGGTGTACCTGTGTTCGTGCCAGTGCGCGCCAGTCCCGTGCCCAGTGTTGTGCGAGGGAGTTTTGTTGTAAGATTCTTTTAGCTGACTGGCGGGTGGAAGCGTCGGCCGCCCGGTCCGCCACCTCGCCAAGCCCTCATGTCCTCATCCCTCGACGAGCCGGCGCAAACCACGAGCGAGGAGAAGCTCACTTTGCTCAAGCGCGCCTACCGCGCGCTAAAGGAGGAGTCTGAGCGGCGCGAGGCGACCATGCAGGAGGAGCGCGCCTCGATGCAGCGCGAGCGCGGTGCGCTGCTCGCGCAAATCAAGGTCCTCACGCGGGACCTGGACGGTCTGAAGGAGTCCGTCCGCCGCGCTGGCGCGGAGGCGCGGGAGCGCCTTCTCGCCAACGGTGAGCCGCTCGGCCGCTTCTCCTCCGGCGCCGGAGCCTGCCCTGGCAGCGTGGCGAGCAGCAGCGGCTGCAGCAGCGCCCACTCTGCCGGCGGCGGCGGGAGCGAGGGCGTGGGGTCGTACCAGAAAGGGCGCGAGTGGGCGGCGCGGGTGCTGCACGCGCGGGATGCGCTGACGAGCGCCCTCTCCACCTCGCTCGAGTCGGTGCAGGGCCTCGCCGTGCCGGCCTCCGTGCAGGCGCAGCTGGCGCGGCAGGCGGCCCTGCTCGACGACCACGCCGCCCACTCGCAGGCGCTGTGGCTTCAGCTCTCCGAGGCGCGGGGCGGCTGCGCGCACACACTTCCTCACACACTGCCTGCGGCATCGCCACAGCCGCCTCACCACAGCAGCCTCACCCTAACCTGGCTGCGGCACCGCCACGGCACACGGCCAGGCTGCGGCGGCCACACTGCCTGCCTCGCACAGCCTAACTGCGGTGGCACCGCCGCCGCCGCCGCCGCCGCCGCCGCCGCCGCCGCCGCCGCAACCACCGCCACCACCCTCCAACCCGCCACCAGCACAGCCTCCCAGCCCCCTCTCTTCCCAGGCGCGGGCCGCCGTCGCCGCAGCCCACGCCACGACTCGCGCCGAGAGCGACCGAGCCGACGCCGCGACGGGGCAGGCGTCCGAGGTGCTGGCGGTGGCGGACGAGGCCGAGGCGCGACGCGCCGACGCGGTGGCCTCGCTCGCCGCGGTGCGTGGCCAGCTGGCTGCGGCGGTGGCGGCGAGTCAGTCCGCCGCCGAGGCGGCTGCAGCGAGGGAGCCGGAGATGCGCGGCCGGCGGTCTGTCGGCGACGCGTCCGAGCACTCGTCCGTGACACGTCCAATAGGAGGCGGAGATGCGCGCCGCCGCCGACGCAGAGCTGGCGAGGACGCGCCGCTCGCTTGTGTGGCGCGGCGCGAGCCAGCTGTGAGGCGCTTCTGTTGTGCGGTAGGCGGACCTGCGGGTGGGGCTCGCAGAGGCGTGGGCCGAGAAGAGGCGCGTCCAGGCGCAGCTCGACCTCGCGCGGGGCTCGCTCGGCGCGCCGCCGCCGCTCGGCGCGCCGCCGTTGCCGCCTGTCGAGCCGGCGGGCGGAGAGCCGTCTCCTTCCTCTCCCTCGGCGGCCGCAGCTCCCTCCGTCGCTGCCGCTCTGGCGGCCGCGGTCACCGCGTCCGTCGCCGCTCCCGCTGGCAGCTGCAGCAGCGGCTCCGAGCGGACGTCAGCCGCGCGCTCTCCCGCCCCCGACGCGCGGTTCGGCAGGTCGGCGGCGGCGGAGGCGCCCGACTGCAGCGGGAGTGCCGGCAGCGGGGCGTGCGCGGTGCCGGCGTCTGTGGTGCCTCCTCTCGAGCCGCGGCACGACGGGAGCGGCGGCGCCGAGCCTGCCTTCCTCTGCAGCGAGGACGACGACTCGCCCCGCGCTGCACACGCCGACGCGCACGGGGGGGGGATGGGCTCCGGCTTGCAGGGCGGCGGCGCGGGCGGGCAGGCGGGAGGGGACTTGTGCGGCTCTTTCCTCTCGCTCGCCGAGGCGCACACCGAGAATGAGTGGCTCATGAGTGGCTCATGAGTGGCTCATGAGTAGCTCATCAGTAGCTCATGAGTAGCCCATTAGCCGAGGTGCACACCGAGCCCTTCTCAGGGAGGAGGGGCGCACTCCTGCTGATAGCCCCCTGGAACCCCCCCGCCAGGCGGAGCCGCTCGTGCGGCGCGCGCTTGGCTTCGCAGAGTCGTTTGAGCCGGCGGGCGGCAGTGCCGACGGCGAGGCGGTGCGCGCGCTCTTGGCTTCGCTCGAGGAGGAGGTCCGCATTCCCCCCCCCCCCCCCCTCCCCCCCCTCTCTCGAGCAAGGGGGCCGTGCAGGTGTGTCCGCGAGTCCTCTAACCCTAACCCATACCCTCCCCTCCTCGCAGGCGGCGGCTCTCTGGCCGGCGGGGTGGCCGGCGGCGGCGCTGCACGAGGGGCTCGAGCGGTACGTGATGGGGCTCCTCCTCCCAAAGGTGCGGCCGGGACGTGTGCCGAGGGGGAGGTAGAGAGGGTAGGGAGGTAGAGAGGGTAGGGAGGTAGAGAGGGTAGCCGGAGAGACAGCCCGAGGAGGTTGGGCCGGAGCTGAGGCGACTGTGGCGCCCCCTCCTCGCCCGCAGGTCTTCGCCACCGGCGCAGACGCAGTCGAGGACAAGGCGCGAGCCTCGCCGCCAGCCTGCAGCCCCGCAGCCCGTCCCCTCGCTCGAGACGCGAGGCCGTCCCTCCAGGTGCTCTCCGCGCAGCTCGACACCCTCGCCTTCATCGGCGGCGCGCACGTCGGGATCGACGAGTCGCAGGCGGCGGGGACGGCTCATCATTAGCCAGCACCAAGTACCATTCGCGAGGCGGTCGCTGCCGCACGGACAATAGGCGGTCGGCCCGGACTGGGAGGCGGCTCTCGGCGAGCTGGGCGGCATCAACTCTCTCGCCGCGCCGGCCGACAAGATGGGGGTGCACCCCCGCAGCTCCGCTAGACATCACCCAGACCGGACTCGCCGCTTCCCTCCGCCTCCCTCCGCCCATCTCCGCCCCCTCCGCCCACCTCCGCCCCCCTCCGCCCCCCTCCGCCCACCTCCGCCCCCCTCCGCCCCCCCTCCGCCCCCCTCCGCCCCCCTCCACCACCCTCCGCCCCCCTCCGCCCCCCTCCGCCACCCTCCGCCCCCCTCCGCCCCCCTCCGCCCCCCTCCACCACCCTCCGCCCCCCTCCACCCACCTTCGCAGGCGGTGGTGCGCGCGTGCGCGCGTCTGTCTGCCCTCGTCGCGCCCAGCGACGGCTCCTTCGTCCGGCTCCTCGCCCTCGCCATCTTGCGCGCGCGGCCAGCTCGCCTCCACTCCAACCTCGAGTACGTCGCGCGCTTCGTCGACCCGCACCAGCTCTGGTCGCCGGAGGCGGGGGAGCCCTTCACGATCGCGCGCGCCGCGGTGCAGTACCTCGCCCACCTCGACCCCGCGGCACTCTCGACGCCGTCGCACGGTCGCGGGTGACGCCGCGCCGCAGCACGCGAACGGCAGCGGGCAGGCGGCGTCGATGTGACGTTCACACGTGCGCCGAGGTTTTTTTACAGTCAGTGAACCGTACAAAGAGAGCGTGCCCCACGCCCCAGCGTGGCCGTGGGCGCCCGGGGCGGGCGGGCTTCTCGTCCTGCTTCCATCGTGTCACTGTGTCAGTGCTCTAAATGCTTAAAATAAAATGGTCTATCACACGGCAAAAAAGAGCTACGTACTCTGGCTCTCAGAGCTCTCTGCGCGTGGAGCGGAAGAGCAGAGATAGCAGCCCCTACGAGGGCGATGCATGCATGAGCATTGTCTTCCGGGGGCCGGGACCAAGCACGAGCCCGTCGAGCGGAGCGGCCTCTACCGCGAGTTGCACGTGACTTTGTAAAAGGTTGAAAAGTCCCTCTCCTCGGGCAGGATGAAGCAGAGGTAGCCGACCAGCGCGCCGGAAGCGCCCTGCGGTCGCGGCGGGTCGGTTGGGCGGGTCGCGGGGGCGGGAGTACGGGGCAGCGGCCGGGCCGCGGGCGTCGCGGCTCGCCTTCGGGTTGCAGGTCACGGTCACGGTCGTGGGCGGGCCGTTCCGCCGCTCCATCTTTCCGGCGTCGGGCGAGACGGAGAAGGCGGGGTGCGAGTCGGAGGTGAAGCCACAGTAGTAGTCCTCGAAGGTCATGCAGACGGGCTTGACGTCAACCTGCGACGCGGCGGAGCGACCTCGCCCTCTCCGAGCAGCGTGGCCGAGGCAGTGCGCCTCCGCGCGCCTTCATCGCGCCTCCCTCTGTCGCCGAGCAGCTGAACTCGAGGTCCTCGTCCGTCTGCGAGACCTGCGCGGCTCGGGTTAGGGTTAGGGTTAGGGTTAGAGACCTGCGCGGCTCGCGGTTAGGGTTAGGGTTAGGGTTAGGGTTAGGGTTAGACCTGCGCGGCTCGGGGACGGCGAGTGGGCCGGCGACGGGCGCGCACGCAGGGAGGGGTGCGAGAAGAGGTCAGGTGAGGAGGCGCGCCTCCATCTTGGACAGCTTCCAAGACGCCTCTGGCAGCACAAAGAGGCTCGAGTCGGCGACCACCTCCTCCACCTCCGGCACGTAGATGTCCGGGTCCGAGTCGAGCGCGCCAGCCAGCTCGGGACCCGTCGACTTTTTCCGGTTCGGGTCCGCTTGGCTGCCCATCATCCCGTCGGTGTAGCTGATGCCCGACGCGAGCTTCGCCTCCTCGCTCCCTTCCTCGGGGAGAAAGTCGGGCGAGTCGGTCGTGGTAAACTTCGAGGTGTCGCCACCCAGGCCGTGGCCGCCGCCGCCGCCGCCTCCCGGCGGCTTCCAGCCGCTCATGTCGTTGTCGAAGGACTGGCCCGGCGCGTCGTCCCGGGTCGCCTGGTCGTCGCGCATGCTGAGAGCCGCGCCGGTGCGCGGCGGAGCCAGCGAGGAGCGAGGAGCCCCACCGCTGAGGAGCACGAAACCGGAGGGAAACAGAGGCAGCGACAGCAGCAACATCGAGTTGTAGGCAGTAGGAGCCACAGGGTTGGGCCTCGTTGTCGTCGAGGCTGGCGAGGTACTCCCACGCCTCTCGGGGTTTTAGTCTGACCGAGTCAACCCGAGATGCTGGGGCGAGCCGCGGCGAGACTGCGTCAGCTGTTTTCACAGCAGGCTTGAAGTACCTCGCCAGCGTCGAGGGTGCCTCCGCAGGTTTGTTCTTGAAATTCCCTGGGAGAAGAATTTTACCCGATCCCTACGGGCTGCCGACCTCTTTGGCGAAGTTGAAGATGATTCTCTTGGTTGGCGGCGCGATGCCGCCCTGGCTTTCGACGAGACAAATTTTGACAACGCGCCTCATGTCGGAGAGCGACCGTGCCTCGTTCGCCGCTTATCATGTAGAGTTTGTTGTAGAGATTTCACGTTGTAGAGCGCCTCTACATCGCTCTACAACGCACGCAGTTCGTCACGCGGCGGATGTAGAGCTCTACAGCTCTACAGCGCTCCAGAGCGCTCTACATCTCTACAGCTCTACAGCGCTCTACACTCTACATCCTCTACACCCTCCCTCAGGATGTTGGTCCAGCCGGGCGAGGTCTCGGGCGGTGTGATGCCGGTGAGCGTAAGCGTGTGCACCATGTCAGGAGCCGTCGCCGCCACGATCGCCGCGTAGATCGTTGACAGCTCGCCATCGAGCGCCACGGCGTCGGCGAGCTGGCGCCGGGACGGAACCTTTGGCAGAGGCGTCATGACGCCAACCTCAACGCGAAGCGTGGTCACGCGTGGGAGCGCCGGCGCCGGTGGCGGGAGCGGCGCCGGTGAAGACGGCTCTGGCGGCGCCGGTGGCGGGAGCGGCGCCGGTGGAGACGGCTCTGGCGGAGACGGTGGTGGTAACGGCGGTGGAGGCGACGGCGGTGGTGGCGGCGGCGACGGCTGCTGGGACGGAGGCGGCGGGGCGGGCGAAGGCGGAAGGCGTAGGGCCGGTGGCGGCGCGGGGCTCGTGAGACTCTCGCAGAGGAAAGGGAGAACTGCCGACGCGACGTCCGCCGCGCTTGCCTCAGAGGATCTCGCCGACCCCCTTCCCGAACCCACCGAACGACTCGAACAGCAGCAGCCGCACGTCGACGTCCTTGTCCTCCCTGGCGTAGCGATACTCGCCGCCATAGGACGGTATGCGGCGATCGCCGCCCACTACCCTGCCCCCCCTAGTATGCCATCGACCAGTCCCCTGCCCCCTCTCGCCCTTGCTCTTCCTCTCTCCCTCCATTCCCTCGCCCCCATACCCCTCACACTCCCCTCCATCCCCCTCCCCCTCCCCCTCGCCTCCCTCTCCCTCCGCGCGGTAGGGCCCATGCCCCTCGACCATGTTCCGGTAGAACGCCTCGGTGTTAGAGGCAGATGCCCGAGCTGCCGCCGTACGTGCCAGAATTCGACCTCGCGTTCATGTGTCTCAGATGCTGGGCGGTGGAGCCGTCCGGTCGGAGCAGAAGACCCAGCCACTGGCGACGACGAGACGAGCATGCAGGAGGCCGCCGTAGACATTGCCCTCCATCCAGCTTTTTACGGATGGCGAGGGGAGGCTGCAGGCGCTGCTCGCATCTGATGAACCGACAGAGAGGGTTGCACTGGAGGGCGCCGACAACGCGCTTGCAAACTCGCGTGCGACGGTTAATCAGGCGTCAGATCCGTGTGACATTGACATCCGTCACATCGGTGTTTTTCTCGTTGTTTTGTCGCTCGCTCCGCTCGCCACCTCACGCTCGGCCGTCCGGCCATGGCCAGTACCCCGCGTCTCAGTGAGACGCGTGGTACCATCCAACTCCGGTCGATGGGCTCGAATGCGCTCAGCCTCAGGAGGTACCAAACCGCGCGAATTCTGCACGCCTCGCTGCGCCGCTGGCTTGACTGAATCAGGCAGCAGCAGGCTGCTGCTGCTGCCACAGCAGCAGCCTGCTGCGGCCCCATTACGCAAGTTAATGACTAGCAGCACTGCCGGGGGCATACGAGCCGCCAGAGCCGGTGTGCGGCTGTGCACTGCCACCTGCCCGCGGCTACGCACAATGTGCGCTCGCATTGGATGCCCTGCTGATGGACCTGCGTCGCCTAGCTGCACGAGAGCAATGCCGTAGGCGGCGGCCGTAGCATACACTGCGAGCACACTCGGTGCAGCTGCGAGGTGCAGCAAGAGCACGTCGTTCCTGCCTCTGATGCCACTCTCGCGGCTTGTAGCGCGTCACTCGCGCATGCTCTGTTGCTCTCCAGGAGCTACGGCTTTATGGCGGGCGCGTGTGTGGGGCTGTAGCCTGTGTTTGGCCGGTTCTGAACCGTTTACTATCAGTACCATGCCTGGGCCACAAGAATCGCACACGGGGAGCGGCTCAGGGGCCCAGTAAGCCGCGGAATCGCCAAATGTCACAACCCATGCCACCCAGGGCTGGACCTAGCAGGGTAGGCCAGTAGCACCTAGTCTATCCCCGAGACGCGAGAGTGCTCTTCTCCAAGCGAGCCTCCGCACAGCAGGCGGGGGCGTGGGGACCGCTGCTGTGAATGGATTTCAATAGCGCGAAAGGCAGACACACGTATTCCATTCCGGCACGCCGAAGGAGGGGACTCGAGGCGGTGCTAGTACGTCGGTAGCAGAGGTTGGCAGTCGCCACTGATGCGTGACAGACCGCGCTCAGCGTCAGCTCTCCACGCCGCCCCGCCCCGCCCGCTCGCGCGGCGGCCGTGGGCTCACATGGGCTGCGTCTTGCCGGCGGTTTTAAGGATTTTGTCCATCGTGATGGAGAAGTCGTCGCCCAGCAGCACTGACCGGATGGTGGCGTCGGCGAGGGCGTCAAAGACGAGCACCAGCACAATCACAACCACAAAGGCGACCTGCGCCCGCCACGCCGCGCGCGGGTGGGCGAGGCGTCGCGGCGAGGGCGCGGCACCGAGCGCCGCCGCGTCCCCGGGGGTGGGCGCATGGGCGTGGGAGGCGTGCACGCCTGCGAGATGAAGAGCGTCTGCGTCACCTTCTTGATGGAAGGGTACTCGACGTCCTTGACGTCCTCGAAGACGGCCGTCCAAAAGTCGGGCTTCCAGAACTTCTCGTCGTCGTCCCACTCGCGCGCCGGCGCGAGCTTGTCCTCCTCCTCCTGCACCTTTGGGTCCACCGGCACCACATTCTCGTACTGCTTGGCGAGCACCTGCAGCCGCGCCTCGAAGTCGAGCCCCTCCAAGTCGGGCGCCTCTCGCCCGACCAGCCCCATCCCCGCGTCCGCATCGCTCGCCGCACCGCCAGCAGCAGCCCCTGGGCCCGGCTCTCCGCCGGCAGGCTCGCTCGCCCGAAGCATCCGCGTGCGCAGCGCGGCGCGAGCGGGACGGCTCGACCAGCCGCCGGCCGCGAGCGCATCCGCCGGAGCGAGCAGCAGCGGCGCCAGGCACAGCAAGGTCGGCAGGCGCCAGCGACCACCGCGCGCAGGCATTCTCGTCACTCTCGTCGAGCTCGGCGCGAGAAGCGCAAGCCCAAAAAGAATTTGCACGTGCCTCACAACGGGACTGGCGCGCACTGGCTAGCGCACCACACACCTCTCCTTAAAATCCCTGTGTGGTGGCGGCGTGCCGTCCTCCCCATCCCTCCCTTGGGTTGTCTGTTTTCTTTCTTTCTTTCTTTGGCGCGCACTGGCACTAACACAGGGCCGCATTGTGCAGATTTTTAGCAATACCAAACAAATCTAACACTCACACGTTGTGTTTGCATTGTGTAGCAAAGGTGGGGACGTGTCTGTCTGTCCTCAACCCAGCCCTAGCTTGGGATGTCCGTTTTATTTATTTATATTGTGCCAGCCCCTATGTGTGTGAGTGTGATGTGACAGTTTCACTCAGTGAGTGAGTGAGTGAGTGAGGTTTGTTTTTGTGTTGTGAGGTGTGAACAGAGTTCAAGCTGCGACCTACTACGCGCCGGCGCTCGGCGCACCCAAGTCCAAGCTGGAGTTGATCGATGCTTCCCTTTCTTTCGCGAGCGGAGGCGGTGCGGACTGCCGGACGCCTCGGTCTCCCCTCTGCCCGTGCGACTTTCGCTAACTCCATCGAAGTGAAAGACTCTCTCGAAGTGTAGACCGTCTCTCTTCGGCGCGCTTGGCACCAAGAGGCTTTGATTCTTACGACCCTCACCGCCAAGGCAGGTGTGCACTCTGCTAGTACTTGTGTGCTCACACCATCTCTCTCCGTAAGGTGTGTGTGGCCGGGTGTGTCCCACGTGGCCACGTCCCAGATCCCGGAGTCGGACAAGAAAGAAAATATGCGTCGGCTGCCACCTCGCCGCCACCGAGAGCCGCTGCTGGCTAGATCTGTCTTGAACGTCGGGGGAGACGCCGTTCACATAAACTACATGAACCGTGTCGCTGCACGCCGTTCGATTGTAGATGTCTTGCAGCGATGGAAGCACCTGCTGCTGCGCCGCCGTCGACACGAGCACTGGAATCGCCGACTGCTCATTGGTGACAGCTGTTGCCGAAGTGCGCCTGCCCTCCTTCCCCGCCCAGCTGAAGCAGCACTCGCCAAAACTGCGACGACCTCCCACCCGAGAGTACCCTCCCCAGATTCCTTCACTCCGTACCCGCACTCTCCCTTGCTTCGCAGAGAGCCTTCGAAAGATGCGCCGACGTCACCTCCGTCACCTTTGGGGCGAACCTCGAGAGCATCGGAAACTCCGCCTTCTCAAACTCGGGCCTCCTCGGCGACCTCGACCTGAGCAGCACCAGCCTCGCCACCATCGCGATGGTGCGCGCTCCCTCTCCCCCCCCCCCCTTCCCTTTTTCTTTTTTTCGGAGGCCCGGACGGGAGCCCCCACGCATATTTACGCCCCGCCCTCGTGGAAGTTTGCTTTCCAAGAAATCCCCGCGCCGGGAATCATTTGGGTGGTTTTCCCCGGGAGCCTCTTGAGAATGGGACTCGGTGCCTTTTATGCTCGGGAGGGGGGGAAAATCCCCGCTGTGGACCTGAGCCTGGCAATCAACCTGGCCACCATGGGGGAGGGGGGGGTTCCCCCCCCCCCCCCCCCCCCTCGCCCCTCTCCCTTTCTTCCGACGCCCCGACGCGAGCCGCCACGCACCGCCCTCGCTGCAGGCGGCCTTCGCCCAGTGCCAAGGCCTGACTTCCGTCACCTTCGGGTCGAGCATCGAGAGCATCGAGAGCATCGGAGGCTCCGCCTTCTACGACACGGGGCTCAGCGGCACCCTCGACCTGATCACCGCAACCAGCCTCAACACCATCGGCAATGTGCGCGCTCCCTCCCCCCTTCCCCCCTCCCCCCTAGCCTTTCTTCCCGACGCGAGCCTCCACGTACCGCCCGCTATGCAGGAAGCCTTCAGAGGCACCGACATCACTTCGGTCATCTTTGCGTGCGGCGCGAACGTCGCTATTGGCACCGACGCCTTGGGGCCCGCCACGCGCGTCGATGCCTGTCCGCCGTCCCTACCGCCCTACCCTCCGCCTCCGTCCCCACCGCCCTACCCTCCGCCTCCGTCCCCACCGCCGTCGGCCTCGCCGTCGCCGCCGCCCCCAGCGGCCTCGCCCTCCCCGCCGCCTCCGTCGGCATCGCCGTCGCCGCCGCCGCCGTCGGCATCGCCCCCGCCGCCGTCGATCACCGACTTTCCAGCCGAACCGCCGAGCTCGCCACCTTCCGCTCCGCCCGACTACGGTCCCGGCGACCTTCCAGCCGAACCGCCTTCCGCACCGCCAGACTTTGAGCCGCCGCCGCCATCGTCGCCGCCGCCGCCGACCGCGCCCCCGCTGCCGCCGATCCGCGAACCTCCAGCTGATCCGCCGTCCGCCCCGCCAGCCTCCGAGGAGTGCTATCCGGGCATCCCCGGTGGGCTGGCTTGCCCGCCCGGGCACTTCCTCGGCTTTGGCAAGAAGGGCGGGTGCCGGACCACGACGTGCGAGACTGGCCAGTACACCGCCCTCCGGGGCATCACCACGTTTGACGCGTGCGCGGAAAGGTGCCTCCGCGATGCCACCTGCAAGGCGTTCGAGTGGTTCCCTCGACCCCGCGGGCTGCTCCCTTCCAGGGCACCGTGTGAGATCCACCGCGATGCCCCCTTGCAAACAGCGGCCGACTGCGGGGAGACCGGTCAGGCCCTTGACCACTGTTGCTGCACGCGGGCTTGAGTATGCCGACCCCCACTCGCGGAGCTGCGTCTCATCTAACATTGCCGAGGCTTTCTCCGCCTTCGAGGAGACCATGATTCGCCACGCGAAGGACGGAGCGTTCGCGCTTCGTTCACACTAGTTCGTACAAAGGCACGCTCGCCGCCACCAGTAGGGGCTGCAGCATCACCACCTGTACCGCTGCTCTCGGCGAGGCAGCATACGGCGGCCGCTGCTCCGGCGACCGCTGCTCCATTCCCAGCGCCGTGTCTCCGCCTCTCCCCATCAACGTCGGCGCGATTAACGGCTGCTCCGGCTGCATCGATTGGCAACACCAACCTGTGGTCAGCTACAACTACCAACCAACCTCTGAAATGGTGCCACAACTGTGCCATCCCTTCTTGCCCGGCATAGCAAAACCAAGCGGCCGAGTGTACTAGCTCGCAACCGCCCGATTTTTATAATCCTCTACTATTATAATACTAGTACACACACACGTAGCGGAGTGCGAGTGGGCCCCGAGTTTGAAAAGGGCGACGGACGCTTGCGTCCTAGGACCTAGCCGCTACACGTAGCTCCTCCAACAACGCCCCCGGCGCAGAGGGGCCCCCGGAGGGATGCACAACGTGGGCAGGTGCGTTATTTTTCGCACACTGGGCGGCTCAGGCTCCTGCGCGCACCACTGGCACTAACCGTCCAACTTTTTTCGGTCGCCACAGCTGTGGGAGCGGCCTGTCGACGCCCTCACCGGCGGGTTGGACTCGCGCAGCAAGGCAGCGAGACACAGCCACCGCACGGCACAGCCCTCGCCCTCTGGCTGCGCCGCCAGCTCGAAGCCGCGCTCTTGCGCCCACAAGCGGATGCCCTCCTTCGCAAGCGAGGCGTGGAAGATGTGCGAGACGGCCGCAACGCGAGCGATGTCGGCGGGGTCGCAGCGAGAGACGACACGCACGAGGAGCTCCGTGGGGAGGTCGAGGAGGCGGGTGGGTACCTCGCCCTCCGCTTCCACCCCTCTAGCAGGCCCCTCCTCGGCCCCATCTCCCGCGCTGCCCTCCCCTCGCGCGGGAGCGACGTCCGCCTCGTCCCGCTCGTACGCGATGCCAAACTCATTGGCGCGCTTCCGGTCCACGGGGTAGAGGCGGCGCTGGTAGAGGAGGACGAGGAAGACGAGGTCGTCCCGCAGGCAGGCGACGCGGTGGGCGGTCGGCATCGCGACCATCAGCGCGAAGGCGTCGTCGATGAAGGTGTTGAAGGCCTTGTACGCGAGGACGCGCCACGGCAGGTGGGCGACGCTCTTCATCTGGCGCGAGGGGGGGCGGGGGAGCTCTGCCTCGAAACGGCGTGTGTACTTCCTCGGCGCGCCGTGGCGACGGCAGAAGCGAGGGGGCTGGTCTGGCGCAGGCAGGGGCACGGGGAAGGGGGGTGCCCTGGGAGGGACTGAGGCCTGGAGGGTGCGGGGGGGTTGAGCAGCGAACCGCCTTGTGGCTGATGAAGATCTGGGGATCTCGGAGAGCTCGGGCCATCTCGGGCCATCTCGGCTCCTCTCGGCGCCTTGTAGTTGATGAAGAGCTGTGGCGTCATCGCGATGAAGCCGAAGAGGTAGATCGCGTCGGCCAGCGAGCCGAGCAGCCAGCTGTACCTGACAAGAGGGTGCAGAATCCAAGGTTGGTGACTCACCCCCTCGGAGGCGGGGCTGGCGGGAGGACGGCAGGGAAGCGGCGCGCCACGACGCGTGCGGGTAGTGGAGCAGCGCGTACAGCGCCCAGCCGACGACCAGCGGCGCGAGTCCCCACGTCAAGTGCCGCGTCGCAACCTCGTCGAACCGCTCCGTCGCCGCCTCGGCGCGCGCGCCCTCGCCGCCGGCGCCGCCGGCCGCGCCGCGCGCCCGCCGCCGCATCGCAACCACCTTGGTCAGCTTCCAAAGCTCGAGGGCGGTGGAGAAGGCGTAGGTAGCGAGGACGATCGAGTTGACGCCGTCGCCGTCGAGCAGGTAGAGGAAGATGACGAGCGTGGAGCCCGCGTTGAAGATGACGCCGCGCGAGGACAGGCCCCTCAGGTCCTCCCGCCCCTTCCAGAAGCCGACGTCGTTCCGGAAGGCGAGCGCGTCAAAGACGACGTGGAGCAGCCCGATCAGCTGCATCAGCGCGAAGCGGTAGAGGCGCTTCTCGGAGAGCAGCTCGCGTAGCTCGTCGAACTCGGCCTGCAGGAAGGTTCAGAGAAGGTTCAGAGAAGGCTCAGGGGGGAAGGCACAGCTCGCGCAGCGCGTCAAACTGCCTCCATCCCGCTGGCCGCCTGCAGCGCGCCAAGCGCCGTGTGCAGCTGGCGCGTGGCGCGGTACCGACCGAGGGAGATGGGCAGCAGCCGCAGCCGCAGCCGAGGAGGCTCCTTGCCCACGTCGCTCGAGAGAGGCAGCGCGTGCTTGCCCAGCAGGCCGAGCTCGTCGACGTAGAGCCGAGGCGCGTACACGCGCCGAGACCAGTCCACGCCGTTCGCGACCTGGGCCCCGTCGCTCGGCAGCACCGGCCCGGCGTGCGGCGTCTCGTCGGCAACCAGCCGCAGCTCGAGGCTCGCCGCCGCATAGAGGTAGTGCGGCACCTCGCCCCGCTCGTTGGGCGGCGCGACGCCGCTCTGCTCGCTGGAAACGGCGACGCCGCTCTGCTCGCTGGAAACGGCGATGCCGCTCTGCTCGCTGGATACGGAGGCGGCGCTCTGCTCGCTGGAAACGGCGACGCCGCTCTGCTCGCTGGAAGCGAAGGCGGCGGGGACGGCGGCGGCGGCAGAGTCGGAAGTGGCGGAGCCCGGGCGTGGAGGAGACGGCTGGCTCGGCGAGCAGCATGCGGGCGGTGCTGCGGCGTCGCGGCTGGCGGCGCGCGCAGAGGAGCGCCCGGGCGTGCGCGATGGGCTGCTGCTGACCGGCGAGCGCGATGGAGAAGTCGAGATGCAGCTCCTCTCGACTGCCCAGCCGCACCTCGGCCGGGACCGGGACCGCAAACGCGACGTCCTCGAGGCCTGCGCCGCTGCTCACACCGGCTGCGCTCCAGACGAGCCGCCCGTCGATGTGCGCCTGCAGGTCGACGGCGGCGCCGCTGCGCAGCAGCGGCTGCAGACAGGCGGCACCGCGGCACGGCGACGGGTAGAAGAGCTCGAGCAGCGTGTGCGAGAGGATCGCCACGTAGACGGCGAGCAGCGCGAGGGCGGCTCGGCCGCAGGTGAGGGCCATGGCAGAGGTCCGATAGGTGCGAAGGCTGGCCGCTCTTGGCGGCTCCCGAGGTGTTTCAGTGCGCCTGGGCGCCTGGGGCGCCTGTCACGCCGTGCCGGGTCTGCGAAAAGAATTTTACACGCCGCACAACACTGGGCACGGGATGCAGACTGGCACGGCGCTTCACTTGAATGGCGTTCGCTTCGGCCGGCCTGCCGCCGCCGGTGCTCAACGCTGCCGCTGCCGAGGGCGCGGCGCGCGGCCGCGACGGCGCGCAAGAGGCCGATGATGGCCAGAGACTCGGCGTGAAGCGCCGCCTCGACGGCGAGCTCGCGAGCGCGCGCGTCAACGACGACGACGCCAAAGAAGGCGACACCATTATGGTGGACGCCGCACAGATGGCCGCTGCGGCGGCCGCCGGCACCGACCGCGGCACGAAGCGCCTGCTGCACGTCGCGCTCGCGGCGCGCGACGGCTCGCACATCCCGGACATCCAGAACAAGACGGCGCTCGTCACCGAGGTGCGCCAATTGATCAAGAAGACACCAGGCGGCGAGGCGCAGCAGGCAAGCGCGATCAGCGTGCCCATCATCGGCACGTCGCGCGCCATCTGCGTCGCCTTCAGCGGCGAGAGCGAGGCACGCGCCTTCCTCGAGCAGTACGCCGGCGGTGGCGTCCTACAGCTCCCAGCGCCAGACAACATCACCATCACCTTCGCCGCTCTCGACGCCACTGTGTGGGGCAAGCAGGCGGAGGCGCGCGAGACCCAGGCGACCACGGACTCCGAAGGCCTCCTCGCCATACGCACGCGCGGCGCCATCGACACCGCGGCCCAGATCGAGCACTTCGCCCCCCTCTTGGAGAAGCACTTCGGCAACATGGTCTCCATCCAGGAGGGATACCACTCCTTCCTGGGCACGAAGTCGGACGAGAAGGACGGCTCGATCCTCTTCAAGGTGAAGAACGAGAACCTCGTCTGCAACCTCCCGGTCCTGCCCAACGTCTACGCGAGCGGCGATGTCGGCGGACCCCTCCGCCTCGACGTCGGGTGCGTCAAGGTCCTCGGCAACAAACTCTGCCCCTCCTGCCGCGCATTTGGGTTGACCAACGCCGACATCATCCACGACGCGCAGTGCGCCGCGCAGGCGCTCAAGGAGAGGCGCGCCGCAGCGGCGAACGTCGCCAAGAAGAAGACCTTCGAGAGCCTCATCGTCGACAACAAGGTCGAGGTCGCGCGCGCGGCGGGCAAGGCCAAGGCGATGGCGGCGCGCGACGGGATCGGCTTCTGCCCGGCCTTCAACCAGACCGCCCTCCCGTGCAAGACCGCCGCTCGCTGCCGCTACGCGCCGTGTGTCAACTTCGAGGCGCTCCTCCACTCCGCCTTCAAGGACACTATCTACGAGCGCATGCCGAGCGCGGTCAGGCTGGGCACAAGCCGCGGGCGGCGCGGGCGCGGCGGCCGCGGCCGCGGCGGCGGCGGCGGCGAGGTCAAGAGCAACAAGAAGGACTGGGCGAGCGTCGCCCGCGGAGCCGCACGCTCCCCCTACGACGGCGGTCCACGCCTCGAGTCCAACGAGCCCTCGCTATACGAGGGGAGCGACGAGGAGCTCTAGGAACGGCCGCCGAGCCCTTCCCGCAGCGCATCCCTAGCAGCGCAGCGGGCAGGGCGGCTCGCGCAGCGCGCGCGCGCGATCGCGCAAGCGGCGCGCGAGAGCGAGCGAGCGAGCACACACACACACACACACACACACACACACACACACACACACACACACACATGTTGTACACATGCACAGACACACAGCCCCTTCCCCTTCAAGGGCGAGGACACGCGCAGGGGTCGCACTTCTAGCGAGGCCCACAGAGTGGGAGACTCCTATCACCGCCACTGCCACCCACGTGTCAGTCTGCCTGTGGTAGAAGAGACTGCCGGTGAGAAGTCGGAGGAAGGTCGCTAGTCGAGAGAGATCGCCAGTGGATAGGGAGTCCACCGTGCTGCGAGCCTGTCGCTGTCCCTTGTCAGGAGCAGGAGAACTAGGAGAGCGCAACCAGTAGGAGGCCCGCGCTTGCCCCCGTGCCGCCGGGTGCAACCTGTCCTATACGAGAGAGGAATCCCTGGGACCCTGTCGTGAGGGTGAACCCTGCCCAGCCCCCCTCCGTGTCGCGATGCGCTCCCCGCTCCCGTTCCCCGGTGTCCCTGATCGTCCTTACAAGATCCTGCTCGTGCAGGTGGGGACCCTGTCCTTCTCCCACCCCTCGTTTGGCGTGTCCGTTGTATTTATTTATTTATTTACGGGATGCAGAGGCGGACTCCCTAGGGTGGGCGACGGCTAGCGCACCACACACCTCTCCTTAAAATCCCTGTGTGGTGGCGGCGTGCCGTCCTCCCATCCCTCCCTTGGGTTGTCTGTTTTCTTTCTTTCTTTCTTTTACGGGATGCGTCGCCCATCTCTCCCTGGAGATGACTGCTCTATTTATTTATACGGGATGCGACGGCTAGCGCACCACACCCCTCTTCTTAAAATCCCTGTGTGGTGGCGGCGTGCCGTCCTCCCATCCCTCCCTTGGGTTGTCTGTTTTCTTTCTTTTTACGGGATGCGCTCCCCGCTCCCCTTCCCCTGTGTCCCTGATCGTCCTTACAAGAGGACGCGAAGCGAGTCGCACGGCGCGGACGTGGCGTTTCTGCAGGCGGGGCTGCGGCTCTGCCGGCCCGGCGGCGCGGTCTATTCGCTGCACAAGACCTCCACCCGCCCGTTCATCGCGAAAAAGGCGGCCGAGGCCGGCGGCGAGGCCTCCGTGGTGGCGGAGCTGCGGTTCGAGATCCCCAGAATGTACAAGCACCACCGGCAGCCGAGCAAGGACGTGGCGGTCGACTTTTGGAGAGTGCAGAGAGGGGGCGGGGGCGAGGAGGGGGAGGGGGAGGAGGAGGTGCCGTCGTGAGAAAGAGAGAGAGCATGAGAGAGAGAGAGCGCGCGGGGAGCAGGAAAGAACAAAAAGTCGAAATGTGAACGTCGGCCCGCAGGCAGAGTGTACCGAGGCGGTGCCCGGTGCCGAACAGACAACTTTTTTTCTTCTGGAGAACAAGAAGAAAAACCCAAGCGCAACGGCCGACCGGGCAAACATGAAACAAGGCACTTGGTTGCGCCGCCGCCCGCTGGTTAACGCTCGTGATGAGCGCCGCCGAACGACGATATCTTCATCCGACGCTGAAAGGCGTTCGCTCCGACGCCGGCACATGCTCGCTCACCGTCTTTGGTCACATCCCAAAGACGGGCGGTACCACCGTCGACGATCTGTTTTGGGCGCTTGCGAACGCTAGGCCGCCCGAGGTCAATGTGAGTGGACGTATGATTGGCAAGAACTGGAGCGCGGTCTCGGAGGGGTCCTACGTTGCGACACATTCCATTAGTCACCACTTCCCAAACGATGTGCTCCACGCCATCTTGGGCCTGCGGTTTCAGAGGCACAAGGTCCCGACCTTGCTGCCCTCGTGGCACCGCACGCACATCTACCACTCCTATCACCCTCACGGCCGTGACATGCGGCTCTTCCTGTCGCACCTGCCGCAGCTCCGCAAGATGTATCGCGACGCTTCATGCATGCTCCAGGTCGTGACGGTGGTGCGTGAGCCAAAGTCTCTTCAGCGGTCTGCATACCGATACTTTCGGCTCGACGGCGGGCTTGGTGTGGTTCCATCGCTCTCTCGCACCTCGAGCGTGCGGAGGAATGCCACGTTGCTCGCCGACGACCTCGCTCTGTGGCTAGCCCAAAACCCGGATCGGCAGAGCCGGTGGCTGAATAGCGGGATCAGCTCCACCCTCAACCTCTCAACTCCGCTGCATTACGCGCAGCTATTAGCGGCCTACGACTACGTGGCACCGAGCGCGCGACTCAACGAGTTTCTCTGGTTTCTGATGGCGCGTATCGGTGTCTACTTGCCCGCCTCGCACAGTGAGGGCGCACCGGGACCCCTCTCTGCTCGCTTGCCTTCGTGCAACTCAAACGCCGGCTCCGAAAAGGTCCTCAACGAAGCGATTATGAAGCAGCACGTACAGGATGCATTTTCTCTGTACACGACCAACGATGCCTTGCTCTTCCGCGTTGCCACAGCTCGCTACGCGGCCGACGTCGCAGCCGCAGAGGAGAGCCGCAGCCAGCTCGCCTTCATGCAAGCCGCTCGGCGAGCGCTGGCCAATGGCAGTACGACAACTCAGACTCGCGTGGGAGTCTGGCCGATCGAGCTGCACCTCAACTGCCACAAGGGGCGCGTGCCCTCTGAGGTGGCGACAGAGCTCCGGAGAACGGGCACCACGCACGTGTTGGGTGAGAATGCTTTGTGCCCCGCCGAGCGATTAATCTGCGTGCAAGGCGCCGCCTCGCAAAGATGGTAGAGTTACTCTTATCTTGAATCAGTTCCCGGTAGGCGGTATATACGTAACGTTATATCTTAGTCATCCGCGGAGCCGACTCCGCACCCGGCGGGGCGAGACGAGCGGGCCGGCGTGTGGCATGGCCGAGATATTCTGGGTGTGAATTTCACGGAGAGCGCGCGCCGCGCCGGGAGCGCCGGCGGTGGACGCGCTTCTCCGCTTCCTGACGGGAGCAGCCAGCTGCCAGGTCATCCCCTCATCCGGGACGCGGGAGGTCAGAAGGGACACCGCTCGTGTCACTGATGACAGACGTCAGAATCTCTTCAATACAAAAAAGCTCGTTGGACGCCAGAGACGGTTCCTTTTGGCGGCGCGAAATGGCAAGTCGCGGCGGGGCTCCCGAGGCGAGGTGGCACCTGTGGGTGTGCGTGTGGCGTGTGGGCGGCATCCCCCCCCTCCCCCCCCGCCTCGCCACGCATGCGCCGCGTCTTACCGCGCCTCGCCGTGCTTCCTCACTGCCCCTCGAACTCTGGGTTCTTTTTGAGGATGACCACGCCCTCGAGCACCGAGGTGAGCGGCAGGTACTCGTCCGTCGCGAGCTCGGCACGCTCGCCGATGGCCAGCAGCACGGGCGTGGTGTGCGTCTGGAAGCCCGTGATCGTCTTCGGCCTAAACAAGGAGTCGAGCCGCCGTAAGAAAGGAGTCGCGGCGCCGGACCGCCTGGTCTGGTTTAGCCGAGCACCGCCCCGCGAGCCCGACGACGTCGACGGCCGTCCCCACGCGGACGGTGACGGGCAGCGGGTTGAGGTCCGCGTCCACCTCCCCTGGACGTTCTGCGGCCCCTACTCTGACCGCCCCACCCACGCCTCTCAACACGAGACGGCTGGGACGGGCCGCACCTCTCGACTCTCTGTCCTTCTATGTCGGGCAGTCCTCGACCGGCATTAGGTGTGCGCGGAGCAACGACAAGCAGACCACCGACGGCGCCACGTTTAAATTCACCAAGTCTGACAACGTGTTCACCAGTCCGCGCGACGACTAATGCTTCGTGCGGGCGCAGAGCACCGCCACCGTTGGGGTGGACGGCTATTACAGGTGCACGGTCACTCTGGACGGCGCGGCCGACTCTCCGAAATCGATCCAGATCCCGGTCCACGTCGTCCCCAAGCCGCAGCCACCGATAGGCACTTGTGAGTTGCACTACTCCGGCTCCCACGAAGTCGGCGAGGAGACCTGCTGGGCGACGTTCACCCCAAATGAGCTCGGCATCACAGATGGGTCGAGTAAGGTTGTCATGAAGTTCCAAGAGTACACCTCTTACGGCTTCGATGACCGAGACTCTGAGCAGATCTTGGGAGGACAACACCCTACCATCAAGTACACCCCGGAGCACAAATTTCACATGCCAGGCACGCCTCGCGCCAAGCCTCGGCGCCTCCCTTCCCGGTGATGGGCCGGCGTCTGGCTCGCCATTTACGGGCCCAGGGCCGCCAGCACCGACCTCATTGGCAGGCTCCTCTCCTTCGCCGCCAACGCCCATGACGCTGGTCTCCAGGTCCACAGTCGGAATTAGCCCGAGCAGCGCCTCGGCTGCGTCAATGTGGCGGTTGCGTTCCGCCTCGTCTACAATCATCTCGGCCGCGGCACGGAGGAGTATGGACGGGCCGGAGGCATCGTCGTCTTCGTCGTCGAGCGTTGCCTCCGTCGCGGCCGGGGCGACCGGGGCCTGGGCCGGGGCCGCTTCTTCGAACATGGTCAGACCATGTGCCGATCACGGATGGAACATAGGTTCGAGTATGGTCGGAACATGGGCTGATCACGAAAGGATCAAGGTCCGGAAATAGGGCCGTCACCACGGGCCCCATCTGTTCCGACCGTGATCGGACCATGATCCGACCATGATCAAAGTGATGACGGTCTGAACAGGACGGCACTCACGTATGGTCGCCTCTGTGTGTCCTGTGAGTGTCCTGGCAAGCTCCGTCGAGGCCGCATGTACATGGCATCGTACGCGCCAGTCACCGACTCGGAAGCACTCGAAGCGCTAATCGCCACCGGCGAGGCCATCGACCTGCGGCTGCGCCGGAAGCAGGCTGGTTTGCCGTCGTGCGAGCGGATGAGGGTTGGCCGTGGGCACGGCGGGAGCACATACGGCGTCCACGTGCTCTGCCATGCAGAGTACGAGGCCGGCGCGTGCACAGTTGTGAGCTACGGGGTGGAGCGTAACTACTGGTTCGAGCTCGAGCTCGCCAACCGGACGGGATGCCGCGTGGTGGCGTGCGATCCAACGGTGCGCCACCCGCCGCGCCTCGGCCCGAACGTCTTCTTCAAGCCCTGGGCGGCGCCGGCGAGCACGCCTCGCCTGATGTGCGGGCCGGGCGCCTCGCCTCGCATGCGGCCGAACTGCAGCCTCGCTGCACTGCTGCCGGAGCCGCGGATTGGTGCGGGCTGGCGGACTGTTGGTCCGTCCTTCCTGACTCGGCTCGCGACCGCTGAGAGGTTCGCCGAGCTTAGAGAGCTGGCAGAGATCTGCACCAGCCGCGATCTAGCCGCGATCTGGCTGCAATATGTCCGCGATCTGTGATCGGGCTGCAATCTGGTCGCGATCTGTGATCTTGCCGAGATATAGACGACATCTAGCCAGGAGGTCTAGCCGAGAGAGGCTAGCGGCTGCGAGAGACTCACCGACATCATGTCCCTTGCTTCGTTGGCCGTCTCGGAGCCCTCTCGAAAGCGTCCCAGAGCCTCACAGCCCCCTCCCGTAGGTTCGCGGACGAGGCGGTCTTCTCCCGCAATCTCGAGGTGTTGATACGCGGGGGCGATCGCCCGTCCCACCGCGAGGCATGTCCAGGACACGTCCAGGTCATGTCCGAGACATGTCTTTTAGGCGATCGCCCATCCCACCGCTTGCGCCCGCCTGGCAGCGCTGAGCTCCGCAGAGCGGTCGGGCCGACGGAGGCTGTCGGGAGGAGGGTGACGGGAGGAGGCCGCGGCGGCGGCGTCGATGCGCCGGCGGCGCCACTGGCAGTGCTCAAGATGGACTGCGAGGAGGCTGTGAACAGCGTCTCTTCACACCTCTAGCTGTGAATAGGCAGTGCTCAAGATGGATTGCGAGGGCTGCGAGTACTCGCTGTACGCCGACACGGTGGCCCACAACCCGATCTTCTTCGCCACCGTCGACCAGTTCGCCCTCGAGGTCCACCTCCCTAGAAGCGGAATACGTACTCTTGTATCCCAACCAGCGCCCGAGAGGACACGTATCCCGCTGTATTCACCCGTATTCCGCTGCATTCACTGTATTCCTATTCATTGTGTTCACGCGGTGCTCTGAATACGCTGCACAATACCGTCTTCCCGCCCTCATGTCGGCGTATTCAGCACGTAGGTCCACCTCTCTCTCAAGTGGGCGCCAGACAATGCGACGTTCCTGGGGTACGGCCGCCTGCTTGCACTGCTACGCCGCTCCGGTCGCTGCCGGCTGTGTGGCTCCTCCGCCCTCGTCGAATGCGCCTCTTCACAGAAGACGACGCGTGAACAGGCCACCAGCTGTACGATGCCTCCGCCGATTGGTGCTCGGGCGGCGAGCAGATGGGTGAGATTCCGCCGAGATGCAGCCTCGAGATTCGGCCGAGATGCAGCCTCGAGGTGCAGCCTAGACGCTCCGCTTGGGGCATTGCTGGGTGCCCAAGAGATTGCGAGAAGAAGGTGAATGCTTGCGGCTCGCCGAGTTGACAGTGACCGGCCCGCCCCTACAGGCTTGCTGCCACTAGTACGTGGCTCTGGCTACTTTCGCCGCCGACGAGGCCTTAGGCTCTTGCGCCCTTTTTCGCGCACTGACTCGTCTCTCACACAACGCATCTACACGCTCTAGGCCACTGCGAAAACTTGCTCTTTGCGCGCGGGAGACGCGGCCGCGAGGCCTAATCTGGCGGTCCATCTAAGGTAAGGTAAGGTAAGGTAAACGTCTGCTGGCATTGCGGCACCTCACCCCGCCTCCCACGCGAACGCGTGCGCCATCCGCGGCCCTCGCCCTCTGGGGGGGCGCGGGGGCCCTAGAGGGT
>NW_005197790.1:0-1550 GCF_000372725.1 Emiliania huxleyi CCMP1516 | reverse complement strand
GGCATTCACAGATTTTTACCACCTCGGAAGGAACGCCTGTGTGTTCACCGGTGCTAGAGAGTGTCGAAAAGGAGTCCACACTGCATTCATCGACATCAACGCGCCCCGCTGCGCCGCGCTACTCGCGAGAGCGGGAGGAGATTTGGGGAGATTGTCGGGAGATTTCCAAGATTGTCACCGGGGTGTGCGTGGGTAAGTCGTGCGTCCTACGTGCCAAGGCGATGTGCATGCTAGTCTGGCTCGTCCCAATACGCTCAGGGGGCCGAGAACAGCGCTCTGTCGCGCGCTACTTTCCGTGCTGCTGAGAGAGGCCCGGAGGGGCCCACCACGGCCCACGCTCGCCTCGGAAATGCAAAAAAATGCTCCCAGGCCCCCTCCCGCCCACCCCGCACACCTGCTTGACTGCTCCCGAGCCCCACGAGCCGAGGCGAGAAAGTTCGAATTAAAGTGCGGAGTTTGAACATGGTATGAGGTGGGGATCCGTGGAGAGCCTGGTGAGCTCAGATTCCCAGATTCTCTCCAGATTCCCCTCGAAAACCGCCCCTTTTAATTCATTGCGGCCGCGGGTTTGCTCGGATTACTTTCCCTCGAAGACATACTAGTTTTTTGGCGTTCCGGAGAGAGATTGTGTTTGAGAGAGAGAGAGAGAGAGAGAGAGAGAGAGAGAGAGAGAGAGAGAGAGAGAGAGAGAGAGAGAGAGAGAGACATACATGGAAATCTCTGCGCAACATCGGAAGATCCTTGGACTGTAGATCGTAGATGCCTTTTAGAGATCTCTTAAGTGGCAAATCTCCTGCCAAGAGCAGCAGTACATTGAAGAACTGGTGGAGGCAAATCTTCTCCGGTGTAGAATGCTCGAGAGGAGTCTGAGATCTCGAGTTGGTGCGTGCAGTCGCTTGAGATCTTGCGACAGAGGTGGAGATTCTGACGTCGCGCCAAAGGCGCCTAGAGATCGTGTGGGCCGACTGGAGATTGCAAAATGGCGCGAAAAGAGGGTGGAGATCCTTTTGCATTGTGAATGAGTCCATAGCGCATCTCCTTGAAGGTTTGAGCCCCCCTCCTCCCCCGGGCCCCCGAATCGAGATTGGAGATTGGAGATTGGAGATGGAGATCGGAGATCTGACTGAATCCGGCCTAAGATGACGACGTTGGAGATTGGAGATTGAAGATGGAGATCGGAGATCTGACTGGATCCGGCCTAAGATGTAGCGACGCTGGAGATTGGAGAGTACTGGAGAGATGGAGATCGGAGCCCCCCAGCCCCTAGTGGTGTCTCATCGATTTTCTTGTTTTGTTTTTGAACAAAGGTTCTGTGCGCGGACTGACCCGAGAGGTTCCGCCGCCATTTTAATCTGCGCTCCTCTATAGAGCCTGCGGCCCCTGGATTGAGCTTGAGAGAGAGAGCTGTTCGTCGCTGTGTTTGTGTTTGCGTTTTCCGGTGCTTAACAAAAATTTCCATGGAGCTGAACACCGGGGTTGCGGCGGTCACTGTCTACCAGCGGCACAGTGGGCCGCGGACACCCGTTAATGACCCAAGCGAAAAGGCAAAA
>NW_005197791.1:0-1551 GCF_000372725.1 Emiliania huxleyi CCMP1516 | reverse complement strand
CCGGGTAGCGAGCAGTGTGCGGCCGCTCCTCGTGGGGTCGTGCAATATCCAAAGTGCATGCACCTCCACTCCCACCCAGCACCCAGGGAGCTGCGAGGCCGTGCTCATAGCCCCCCCCCGCACAACACACAAAAGTGAAGAAAGATCGAATGGTGGGAGATGGGACCAAGTTTTGCCCGAGCTCCTGCTGCTCGACTGCGCGGCGGAACCGGCCCGTCGCGGCTGAGATGTGATGCGCTGCCTGGCACCGGGGCCACAACGCGGGACCATTCCAGGCTCTCTCGAGTAACCTCAAAGTTGGCCGATGTTATGATCTCAACCCTGCTGCTCTCTGACCTCAACCTCGCGGCCCGCTGCGCGGCCCCTCGAGCGCGAGAGGCCTTCGACGCGGCGACGAGCGCAGGCGGCGGCGGCGCGGCGGCGCGGCGGCGCGGCGGCGCGGCGGCGGAGCGCGGCGTTGTCAACGGCGGCAGTCTGCGGCGCACACGTGCACACGCCACACTCTCAACTGTTCACTCACACCGCCGCCGCCCGCCGCACTCTCGGGAGCGGGCGGCGGAGGAGGAGGAGAGGCTGCGGCGGGTCACGACTCGGCGACGGCGCTGAGGGGGCGGCGACCGCGGCGCGACGGGAGGCGGTGCAGCTGCGGCGGCTACCACCGCCTCGGCTCGACAGCAGCTGCATGGCTAAGCCTCCCCTCCCCTCCCCTCCTCCCCGCCCGCCTGCCAGCCCGCCCCGCCCCGCCCCCCTCCCCTCGCCCCCGCGCACTGGCCACCGCCCTTCGCTCGTCTAGCGTATCGGTACTCTCGAGGGTGGAGGGGAAAAAGTCGGGCGCGCGCCGCCACTGCGCTCGCCTGGCCGAGGCCCCTCCACCTTCACTACACGCTGCCTACTCGCTGCCTCGAGGGAGGAGGGGAAGACGTAGGGCGCGCGCAACCGCGCTCGCCTTCTAACGGAAGTCCCTCCCCAAAGGCAAGTATTAGCCTCACCGCTCACGAAACCGAGACCCCTCTCTATTGCTTTTTGTTTGCCGGAAAATTTTGTGCATGCCAACTTCGTTTCTTTTCACTTGTTAGTGCCAGTGCGCGCCAGTCTTGTGTCCAGTGTTGTGCGAGGGAGTTTTGTTGTTAAATTCTTTTCACTTTTGAGTATTCAGGGGTCTGGTTCTGGGGCAATCGGTGTCTGCTGCTCCCGACGCGCAGTACCCAGTCTTTTTTCAGTCCGCTTGGTTGCTCGCACAGTTCGTTTTGGTGCGACTCACTGGCGTTGATGATCAAACCCTGCGGGGATCAACCGGACTTGTGCCCGTTGTTGACCGAAATATATGAAGACCATCGTCGCCGTCGCTCTCGTCTTTTTCGTCGCGGCCGCGTCCCGCCGATACTGTCGCGCGCTAGCCGCTCTTCTCGTCCCATCCACACCCTCCGGTCTGCGCAAAGTCCGATGGGTGCGACGCGCCGATTGACACGCTCTCGGAGACTATCTAAGCCATCATCTGAGTGTCCTTCCCCCTAAACGTCGTGTGCCTCACCTACTACTCCACGTGCGGAG
>NW_005197792.1:0-1551 GCF_000372725.1 Emiliania huxleyi CCMP1516 | reverse complement strand
CGCCACCGCCGTCTCCGCCGCCTCCTTCGCGGCTGCCTTCGTGACTGCCGCTTCGCGCGCATCCGCCTCGTCGATGGCCTCGTCAAAGTCTTGGATGCTCTCGGCCGAAACCGCATCTTCAAGGGGCGGGAGCTCGTCGTCGGAGTCGGCGTCGATCTCGTCAATCTCGAGGTTGCCGATGACACGGATGCGAACCTGTGAATGAGGGGGGATGCGCTAAGTGCCGGCAACACGGGAATGCGGTGTGGAGGGCTGTGTGAAGGGCTGCAGCATAATGGTGTGTTTGCCTTGCCGCAGCACGACTTGTCCTGTTTCGTGCCGGCGGACTCGGCCGCCTGCTCGTGACCGTCGTTCGAAGCGCCGTCTTCGCCACGCGCGGGGTGCCGCTTGCGCCCTTCGGAGGCCTCAAACTGAGGAGGCATGCCGCTGCGGATGCCGCTGCGAACACACATCCTCGTGGGTGATGGCCTGCCCCTTTGTCTCGCACGCCGCCAGAAAAAGAAATTCCGCCGGTACAGCCCTAGGCGCTTGGCTAGTCTGTTTTCTTTCTTCCTTTCACACTAGGCACGGGACTGGCGCGCACTGGCACTGACACAGAAAAAGAATTGGGGACAAAGCCTTATAGAAGCCGCCAAAAGAAACAAAGCACGGCTTCCCAGAACACGCCGCTTCGCCGGCCCGGCGGTAAGGTAAGGTAAGGTAAGGTAAACTTCTCCACACACACGAGGTGGTGGGGCAAGGGGGGGCAACCCTCGCGTCTCCACGTCTAACGACAGGAGCCCCACGGCATTCAAAGTGCAAGGCCCGGTGCGCGTGGGTGGCCCGGCGGTGCCAGCGTGGATTTAGCAGGGCGTCGAAAGCGGAACTCCGCTATCTGCTCGAGCAGCATGTGATGTCCGCCGTGGGTGTGAGCAGAGGCGTGTGACGCTGTTGCGCGATATCAGGTAAGGCGTATCGCGTAAGCGCCCCGACCACGCTCCACGGACCAGCCCCCGCAAAGCCGCGCATGCCCCCGGGCCCGGCCGGCGCCATCCTGGAGTTCCTGCATCCACCTCCCAGTCCCACCTCTGCCGCCTGCCCTCGCCCCTCCTCTACGCTCTAGCCAGCGGCACGGCAAACTTTTCAGGGCCTCGCTGCAAATTACCATTTCGATTTACACCGCCTCACCGGTCCGGAACGATGGTCCCTCGGTCTCGCGCAGAGACCAGAGTGCATTAGCCAACGCGAGGACGAAAGCTTGACTCTACTAGCTGGTGGCCGGCGCAGTCGCCTCTGCCTTGCCCAGCTGCTCGAGCAGCCACGCGTAGTCAAAGGCGAGCTCGCGGAGGTAGCGGTAGCGGTCTGCGGCGGAGAAGTGGCCGGCGGCGAGGTCCATCTTGAGCAGCACGTCGTCGCCGTTGGCCACCTTGGCGCGCAAAACCTGGGCCCACTTTGTTGGCTCCCAATACGCCACGCGCGGGTCCTGCGCGCGAGCAAGTGCAGGGCGCGGTGAGAGGGGGGCGTTGGGCGGATCACCTCCTCGCGGACCAAGGGGAGGCGCGCACGTTGAGT
>NW_005197793.1:0-1551 GCF_000372725.1 Emiliania huxleyi CCMP1516 | reverse complement strand
GCAAGAGGGCGGAGCCCGGCCCCCGAAAAGGTATTAGGAGAGCTGTTCCGCTTTCTCCTACGGGGGGCGCAGCAGGTTCCGAGAGGGCCTTGGAAGGTGCCTCAAAAGGTAGGGGACGTTTGCCCCCGGGCCTAGACTGTAGGGGGCCGGTCAGCAAGGAGGAGGCGGTAATGGGACCTTTTTCCTGGGTGGTGGGTTGGGGGGTGGGGGCTTGCACACTTGTGTACAATGGCACATGATACGTGTGTGTGCTGTGTCGAGAACGCGCGACCGGTTTGTGCGTAATGTGAGAGGTCAGAGGATGCATTTTCTCGTCTCTATCTCTAGATCTGTTGTGCGTCACTCCGAGGCGTGAACCACCACGGTGAGCGTGACGCCATTTGCTCTCACGGACTCACCTGGCTTCCATTTCCGTACCTCGGCGCTCTTGCGCGCGCGTGAACAGGGTTAGAGGCCCCCAAAATTGCCGACGAGGACCCGCTCTTTCCCCTTCCCCCCTCGGAGGGGGCCGGGCGAGGCGTAACCCGAGGGCCCTCGCCCGCTAGGAATAGTCTTCCCTGACCCCGCCCGCCTGCCCGCCTGCCCTGCCCGCCTGGTTGATAAGATCTTTTCACCTTGACTTGGATCTTGGTGGAGTACAGGCGCGGGGTGCGTGTGGTTGAGACTGAACTGGCTCGCCTGCTAACCTCGAAGGGGCTGCCGTCCACCCGTCGCTGCTCAGGCCGGGGGAGGGGGGAAGACCTCCTGTTCCTCGCGGAACGGGAGTAGGCCCCTCCTTGCCCGGTCAGGAAGCAGGGCGGTGGTCGTGCCATCGTCGCTTCGAAGGCACAGATACGCGCCGCATTCGTCGCCGGCGCGCGACAGGCTCCCGTCGGCCGGACTGCCCTCGACGAGTGGGTGTCGCCAACCAAAGCGACACGCACTCGAGGGTAGTGCCGACGGGACGCGCTCGAGGGAGACTCTCGCGAAGGCACGGCTGGCAACCGTGGCGCGGGGCTCGCGCTCGACAAGACCGGGATCGCTCTACCGGCAAATCTCTCGCTGACATGCGCGCCCCGTCGAGCTGACGGCGGGCGCGCTGCGGTCGCACGCCTCCCAAGTCATATGCCACGGCGTGCGATCTAGAATCAGCACACGCGCCTCTGCTTGCATGTACACTCATACATTGGATTGTCATTGCCTGTGAGTGCGAGATAGGACTAGCTGCTGGCGGCTAGCCCCTGAGGAGAGTGACCAGAGACACCTCACATGACCCCACACACGGTCTAGTCCGGCCTCGCGGTCGGCGGAGATTGCTAGAGGACGAGCAAGCCTGCTCTAGCCTCGCACGTTACTTCCTGTCGTCGGGCGACAGGAAGAATGTGGCCCTCAGTTATGTGTACGCCAACTCAGGGTGTGTGGCAGCCAGCTGGCTGTGTGTCTTGTGCGAGCTTGTTTGTGTCTGTGTGTCGTTCGTGCGTGTCGTCATCATCTGTCCTGCGTCCACCCATACCGCGTTGGTGTCCAGTCCGAGCCTGGCTGTTCTCCACCTTTCTACCTACCTACCTGCCA
>NW_005197794.1:34875-35799 GCF_000372725.1 Emiliania huxleyi CCMP1516 | reverse complement strand
CTCGCAAGTCGCTGTGCGGGGCCAGGGAGCGCAGGAGGAAGATACACAGCCCCGACGAGGCAATGAAACGGTGTATCTCGCGGTGTGTATCTCCTCCTCTTGAGTGTCCGCTGCTGGCGAGCCGTGCGGGGGCGACGGGGGCCAACCCCTGCCTATGCGGGCTGCTTAATGTAGCGTGCCGCCGCGAGGCGGGGCCGCCATTTCTCGGCGAGCTCCTTGACTCGTGCCTCGTCCCGGAGGTCCTCCCCGAGGCGGTGCATCGCGTTCTCCGGCTGGTTCATCCCGCGCTCCTCCCGCACGGCGACTGGCGCGCACTGGCACTAACACAGACAGATGAAAGGCGGAGCAGTCTGCTCTAGCCTCACGTCGCGTGCCCTGTCGCCTGTGTTGTTCCTGCTATTGTTTGTGCCCTTGGCACCGTGGGTGGGTGCTCAGTGGGTGCTGCCGCCTCTCTCTCACGCACGATTCACATACGGCAAGGCCTAAAAAGCGCGTGTAGCGCTAGGCCTTGCACGTGGCCTGCACGTAATTTTCCTCTGGTTTCGCGCGTCTTTTTTCTCGTCGGCGCAAACACATAACTCAACAACGAAGGTACGGACCCAAGACGAGAAGAAAGCTGTCACAGTGGGGACGGGCGGCGCCGCGTCACTCAGAGCCGAACCGCGGCCGCGCAGACGGGCGCCGCGATGGGGCTCCGAGACCCGCCCGCCCCCCAGCAGTAGACACACCCGCCCACGCCCGGCAGCCAGGCCGCAGCGCCGCGCTGGGCGCGGCGCTCGCTGTTGCCGGGCTCGGGCGCACACACAATAGCGCACTCGCCCCCGCCTCAGAGCTTCTCTCACGACATGGGCGGGGGCTCGGTGTCCACAGCCAGCCGGCGGCGGTGCGCCGGCGGCGGCTGTGCTGGCGACTCCTCAGGGGAGT
>NW_005197794.1:31717-33228 GCF_000372725.1 Emiliania huxleyi CCMP1516 | reverse complement strand
CGGCGGCTGTGCTGGCGACTCCTCAGGGGAGTGGCGCGGGAGCGGACGCGGACGGCGCGGGCGAGGACTTGGACGTGGGCATGGGCACGACGCGGCATGGGATCGCGGCATGGGAGTCGGCAGTAGAGTCACAGAGGGCCGGCCGCGGGCGGCGGGCGGCGGCTCACTCGAGGCCGGCGATGTTGGTCGCGCTGCCGTTGGGCTGGCCGACGAGGTCGAGCAGCGACGCCGCCGAGCTCGACCGCACCAGTTCCATCAGCGACGTCACCGACGGCGACTCCTTGAGCCCGTTTGCCAGCGCCGTCAGCTCTGCCAAATCGTCCGTCGACGGCGCGCCGGTGAGGCTGCCCCACGAGTTCCGCCGTCCCCCCGACCACGGAAGCACCTGCGGAGGGCGCGGGGCGAGGGGCGGGTCGGCGGGGCGGCGCGGTGCTAGAAGGCTGGGCTCCAGGGGAGCGTCGCTTGGAAGTGTCCCATAAGTGACTCGCACAAGCCCGGATCTCGTGCATTGCGGGTCAGGGGTCGTCTCGGACGCGCTCTCTGAAATGGCGCTCACCGACGGCGGCGGCATGCTCCCCGACGCTCCCATGTCGCTGCTCGATGCCGCCGACCAGAGCGCCGCAAGGTTGAGCTCGGACGTGCCCTGAGGGACGTGGACGTGTGATGGGCGCATAAGGCAGGTACCACCTTAGTAGGCATCTTGCGGGGGTGTCGCGTGCGCGCAAAACACAGGAGCCGTGGGACTCAGCAAGGGAAGCGTGAGATTGGAGGCGCGTGCTTGGCGAGGGGCCGAGCGGGGAGCGTCTCGGGACTATCTCGAGGCGTCTCGAAGTGGGACGCGCACCGGCGCCGGCGCGCCGCCCGCCTCTGCTTGCTCGGCGAGGTGCTGCAGCGAGTTTGAGCTCTTGAGCAAGCTCATCAGCGAGGCGAACGAGTTGGAGGAGGGGACGGCGGGCATCACCGGCCCGCCCTCGCCACCCTCCCCCTGCCCCTGCCCCTGCATCGTCCTCTGGGCCGCGCCCTCGAGGTACTGCAGCAGCTCAATCGTCGAGCGAGACGGGGGCATCCCGTTAGCCTGCGGCCGCAGCACCGACTGCAGCAGCTGCCGCATCGCCGCGTCGCCCGCGCCCAGCGTGGCGGCGCCCCCTGCGCCGTCGGCCGAGCTCGACGGCCCCGTGGGAAGCACCCCCTGCCCGGCGGCGACCGTCGCTGCGCCCGCGGGGGGGCGCTGGCTCGCCCACTGCGCCGTCCCCGGATCGATCTTTGGCTTTTTCGAGCTGCTGCGCCCGCCGCCGCCGCCGCCGCCGCCCGCCTCGGCGGCGGGGGCGGCGGCGGGGGCGGCGGCCGGGGCGGCGGCCGCGCCCTTTTGAGGCCTCTTGCGCGCCGCCTTGGGCGCCGCCTCTTTGCGCGACGGCCGCGCGCCGATCGCCTTGACGTCGCGCTGCACCGCCGCCTCTCGGATGGGCAGCTGCGCGTCGAGCATCACCTTTTGGGATATGGCGGAGGTCATC
>NW_005197794.1:30707-31488 GCF_000372725.1 Emiliania huxleyi CCMP1516 | reverse complement strand
ACATGATCATGGCGTCTTTCAAAGTCTCTGATCTCACTCGAGCTGCAGCGACTGCCACTCGCGCGGCTCAACCCGCAGCAGGACCCACTGCTGCATCTTTTGCCGGAACTGCAGCTTGCCGTAGATGACCCCCTTGTCGCTCACCCCAATCTCAAACTGCGAAGCGGCGGCGGCGCGAGGAGGGTTGGGGTTGGGGTTGGGGGGGGCGTGTGGAGGGGCGCGGCAGAGAGCTTGGGGCGCAGCAAGGGTCTTGCCCCGACTTGTTTTCGGGGCGGAAAACGGCGGCGGGAAAGGGGGGCGGGGCATCGGGCGGGCCGGGCGAGCGCGCCGGCACTCCAAACTCGCCGTTCATGAGCACGTAGAGCCACGACTCGTTCGAGGACGGAAAGACCGAGACGAGCATCCCGCTCGCGGCTGAGGTGCGGAGAGAAGTCGAAAGTCAAGGGTCTCTCTCCGCGGGACAGCGTGGGGCAGCTGACGTGGCCCGCGCCAGCATGGTGGTGGTGGTGGTGGTGGTGGTGGTGCCGGGGGGGGGGGGGGGGGGGGTTCCCCCCGTGGGCGTCCCCCCCGAGTGCCCCCCCCCCTCCCCCGGAAACCCGAACGGGCCACCCAAGAAAGCCCCCCGAAAGATTTTCCTCCGGAGGGCCCTCCAAGGGTTCGCCCCCCTCCCCCCTCCAAATGGGGGGAAGGCTCCAAAGGGCCCTTGGCTCCCAAAGTTTAAAAAAATGTCCCCCCGGTGGCCTTCTCCCCCCTCCTTTGCCGGTGGGGCCCCCCCCCCCCC
>NW_005197794.1:0-30079 GCF_000372725.1 Emiliania huxleyi CCMP1516 | reverse complement strand
GGGATGAGGCGGGCGCGGCGACGCTCGCGGTGGGCAGCGCGACGGGCGGCGGCAGCGCGCCCTGCGGGAACGGGCAGCCCCCGGCGGCCAGGATTGGCCTCTTTGGGGAGGGCGCCGGGCCACCGCCGCCGCCGCCGCTGCCCGCCGCGCTGGGCGCCGCCGCCGGCGCGCCGCCGCCGCCGCTGCTGCTGCCAGGCGCCGCCAGTGACGCGAGCGCCTGGACGGGAAGGTAAAGCGGGGTGGCACGGACGCGGCCGCGCCAAAGCCCTGAGCGAGGCGTGTCTGCGCGCGCCTCTGACGGCGGAGGCGATGTGGAGGAGGTATCCGAGCCCGAGGCTGAGCCGAGCTGGCCGTACGTCTTTACGCGCCGCATCTTGGCGCGCGACCGCGTCTCCTCCGTGCTCGCGCTCAGCTTGGCCTGCAGCGGGTCTGCGTGCGGCTCGACCGACGAGCCGCTGCGCCACTGCCGGTAGGTGCGCCGCAGCTCGTTTGTGCGCGCGAGGTCCGCCTCGCTGAGCACCTTGTCGGCGCGGAAGAAGATGTCCGCGAGCTGGGTGCTGTGGGTGGAGTTTGTGACCATCGCGCGCGCTTCCGGCAAGCTCACTAGCTAGCGAGCGTCCTACCAAACTCCCCCACGCGAGCAAGAATTTCTCGCCGCGTTCAGTTCAGCTGCCTCGCATGGAGCGTCCATAGACACCTCACTAGACCCCACATACGGTCTCGTCCGTGCCTCGCAGGCCGGTGAGATTGCTAGAGGTGGAGCAAGCTGCTCTAGCCTCACATGTCACTTCCTGTCGTCTGTTGTTTGAGTTGTGCCCTTGTTTGTGCCCTTGGCACCGTGGAGTGCTGGGGGGGGCGACAGGAAGGATGTGGCCCTGAGTTATGTGTACGCCGACTCAGGGTGTGTGGCAGCCAGCTGGCTGTGTGTCTTGTGAGCTTGTTTGTGTCTGTGTGTCGCTCGTGCGTGTCGTCATCATCTGTCCAGCGTCCACCCATACCGCGTTGGTGTCCAGTCCGAGCCTGGCTGTTCTTCACCTTACTACCTACCTACCTATGGAGGACGGGCCCACACGCACACACACGCTGCACACGATTGGCTCGGGAGCCGACACGAGGCACAAGACTGTCATCACCGGCTGTAGCACCGACCGGGTCTGGACTGCTTGCTGGACACACAGCACACACACAGCTCACAGGAGTCAGGTGTCAGGACAGCGTGTGTGTGTGTGTGTGTGTGTGTGTGTGTGTGTGAAAGCGCCATCGCAACTGCCATGTCGGCAGGTTGTAGGCTGGTGCTCTCGCCCCGCTGTGGCGGCGCGGACCGGTGCCGCGGCTCCGAGGCCTCCTGTGGGCCCGCGGCGGCTCGCCGTCGCGGTTCTGAACAATGGGATCGGTCCGGATTCATCCCGGCGTGCCGCCGGTGGCGCTTCTTCGCCGAAATTTTGCTCAACCTGTTTGTCGACAAAGCTGTGCCCGAGCTCCTGCTGCTCGACTGCGCGGCGGAACCGGCCCCTCGAGGACAACAAGGGGGAGGAAGAAAGTAAAGCCGGCGCACCGCCCGGGGGCGGCCGGCCTGCTCTCTAATTGTAAAATTCTGAAATTTCGAAGACTGCAACGCGGTCGTCCCATTAAACTCTCGCCGCTCGTGCGTGTGCGACGTCTTCGAAGGCACACGACGATCTACACGCTGCTGAGTATGCACCCCTCCCCTGTTTGGCGGCAGCATCGGGCTGCAGACACGCACAGGGTCTTGAGCAGCCGGAGACGGGCCGACAGCTGCGCCGAAGAGACCATATCGGTGATGCCGCGCCTCGGCCTCAACGACTTGACTAGCCTTGCCCAGCCGCTGGGTGTACGCGTCGTGCACCAATCTGGTGAGCTGCGCGTCGACACTATCGCGCTCAGTTCGACCCCAACATCGCCACCACCGGAGCCGGAGCAGTCGCCGCCGTCACTGCCACCCTCCTGAGACTTCTCATGCGGCGCGACAACCTGCCTGCAGCTGCGAGGTATGCTATCGTGCGAGGGTCTCATCGTACATCTCGGCTGCGATTGTCACGGCTGCTGCGTGGACAGCAAACCCTCACCAGGCATGCTGCCGCCGCCACCGTCAGAGTCTCTGAAATCGCCGCCGCCGCCGCCGCCGCCCTCGCCGCCGCCTCTGAAGGTTGTCGCCGAGGTAGACTGTCAAGGTTCTTTATCTCCGGCGTGCAATGCCAGTAACGGATCGGTACCCTCCAAGCCGTTTGCCGATGCCATCTACGCGGCCGTCTCGGACGCCACTCCCGAGCCGCTCAACGCCAGCACCGCGATTGAGATGAGCGTCCGCGACTCGACCCAGTTGGAGATGCAGACCACCTCTGACTCGCACACCCTCATCGAGGTTCTGCAGAGCTCCAACGGCGGGCCGTCGCGTGCAACGGCACGACGCTCTGAAATATCACAGTTGTGCCGTACAACTCGAGCAGCGTTGCGGGGCCGCCGCCCCTGAGCCCCCCGCCCTCGGACCGTCGCTGCCTCCGCCCCTGAGCCCGCCGCCCCTGGGGGCTGGGCGGCGCCTGCAGACTGCTGACTGTGGCTCCGAGATCGTGACCCACAGCCTGATCATCACGCGCGTATACTCGTACAGCGAGGGGCCAGAATTTGCACAACCCGTCGCAGACACTTCGTTGCTGGCGGTCAGGCAAGTCACAAGCAGCGACTGTGTTGACGTGAAGGAGATCGTGTCTGCCGCAAACCTGGCGATCAGCGCACAGCTTGGCCAACCGCTAGAGCGCCGACACAAGAACACGGGAGGAGATGCCTGGGAGGCCGAGATTGCACACGCGCGCGCACACACACACACACACACACTCGCAATGTGCACGCAGGTCACAGTCGTGATCGACAACGTCAACAATCCCTCTCTCACCGACGCGGATGCCTTTGAGGAGGTCGCAAATGCTCTGGCAAAAGTCGACGGCTTCCCCCTAGCGGTTCTTTTGCCCGCGCTCGACGACGGCTTGTCGCCCGATGCCGCCGCCGCTGCGGGAAAAGCGGCAGGCGACGCGATCATCGCCGGCAAGTCGCCAGAGGAGGCAGCTGAGGCTGGCGAGGCGGCTGGCAGGGCGGCCCAGAAGGCGCTCGACGATGGCCTGCGCCGGATGCGGCCAGAGCTGCAGGCGAGGCTGCAGGCGAGGCCATTCTTGCGGGCAAGTCGCCCGAGGAGGCAGCCGCCGCGGGGGAGGCTGCCGGCGAGGCGGCCCAGAAGGCGCTCGACGACGGCCTGTCGCGGGATGCTGCCGAGGCGGCAGGTGAGTCGGCGGGCGACGCGATCATCGCCGGTAAGAGCCCCGAAGTGGCGGCTGCTGCAGGAGATGCTGCCGGTAAGGCGGCTCAGAAGGTGCTCGATGACGGCTTGTCACCCGATGCGGTGGATGCGGCGGATGCGGCGGGCAAGGCGGCAGGCGACGCAATCACGCCGGCAAGTCGCCCGCGGGGGCAGCTGCGGCCGGCGAGGCGGCGGGCAAGACGGCTCAGGTGGCTCTTGACGCCGACCTCTCGCCTGAGGCAGCTGCGCGACGGGCCCAGCGACGGCCGAAGGATGACTGGCCAGACAGGCTCGCTCCGCTACATGGCGCCCGAGGTACGTCCTAGCGCGGACGGGGGGCACACGCACTCGCGGAGCACACACACCGGGAATCGCACACGAGGGCGGTGTGTGCGTTCTCAGGGGGAAAGGCTTCACCGCAGACATAAGCGCTTCAGGTCGCGCTCTGCAAGCCACACGGCGGACGTCTTCTCGTGGGCGTCGCTTCTCTACGAGATGGCGGCGCACAAGAAGCTGTACTATGCGATGGACGCGCAGGCCTACATCTCGCAGGTCTGCAACGGCGGGCACCGTTGCCAGCTGCCCGCTGCTATCAAGGCCATCCCCGACGGGGCGGCGCTCCTCTCGGCCTGCTGTGAACAGCGTCTCTTCACAGCTCGCGGCCGTGAACAGGCCATCCCCGAGGGGGGGGGGGGCTCCTCTCGGCCTGCTGTGAACAGCGTCTCTTCACAGCTCGCGGCCGTGAACAGGCCATCCCCGACGTGGCGGCGCTCCTCTCGGCCTGCTGGTCGACCTCCCCGTCTCAGCGCCCAGACTTCGCGCAAGTCGTGCCGGTGCTCGAGACGGCGCTCGCCGCTCTGCCCGCCGCAGCGGACGCGCAGCAGGAGGGCGCGGCCGGCGCCAAGGAGGGCTGCAGCTGCGTCTTGGCATAGGCGCGGGGCGTGACCGCACGAGTTGGGGCAGTTCCGCTGCTTCTGGCTGTTTAGTGTTTTGTGTACTGTCTCGGACGTTTTCGCATGAAGGCCACCGCCGCGTTCGCTATCTCTACGCTCTCTCATTCTCTCACTCTCTGTCACATTACAGCACATATGTGCATGGACATGTGGTCATGACTCACGTGTGGACCCAGAAGCAGTATGCAGTAAAGCCGTACGTACCACGAGCCGACCAATATCTCAATACTCAAAAACCGCGTGGGACGTTCACGAGAAAAGGGCCTGCGCGCCACAACCACTCAGTGTCACTGCACCGACCGCCCTGGAGCGGGTATGGCAACTGGCTACTGGGACTGCAGTAGCTGGTTGAGCAACCCGCCAGGAACAAGTAGAGCCGCAAAGGAGGGGCGCCCTGCAGGGCTCTCATGCCAGCACCGCCGAAGCAGCTCGTGCGCATCCGCCTGGATCGTTAAGAGTGATGGACGGTCCTTGGGCCCTTGGGCCCTTCGGCCCCTCGGCCAAGCGTTCGTGTGGCTCGGCTCCAGGATCTCCCAGCACGTGATGGCGTACGAGTACACGTCGGCGCATTTACGGTAGTCAACACCCTGGAGAGCCTCCGGAGCCATGTAGTATGCCGACCCTGGCATATTGCTCATCATGTTCGCCTCCTGGCGCGCCTGGCCAAAATCGCCGAGCCGGATGCTCAGGTCCGCGTGCACCATCACGTTGTCGGGCTTGAGGTCGCGGTGCGTGATACCGAGCATGTGTAAGTGCTTCATCGCCTCCGCGATCTGCCGCATGAAGGAGAGCGCGTGGGCCGGGAGCACACTGCAGCTACAGTCGTCGGACTCGAACACGTCCGCGATTGAGCGACGCTCGCAGAGCTCGGTGACCATGATCATGTGGCGGTCGCTGTCCTCGTAGGTGCCGAACACCTTTAGCACGTACTCACTCTGGCAGTGGTTGAGCAAGCGCGCCTCGTCGTGGAACTCAGAGCTGCGAGTGTTCTCCCTCTTGAGTGCGATCGGCGTCCCTGCCTTTAGCCCGTGAATACGGCGCCGCAAGCTGCCCTTGTAGACGACGCCGTGGGCGCCTCTGCCGAGCACCTCCGCCGTCCTAGTGATGGACTCGGGGCTGAGCCTCCTCACGCGCCACGCCTCATCGCTGCGCTGTTCCATCGCCTGCATATCGGCCCTGTTCTGATCCGCTACCGCGGCTGCGTGGCGCCGCGGGCGAGCTCTCTGGCCGGCAACGTCGAGCGTCGGCGGTGGCGGGGGCGGCATCAGCGACTGCGGCGGCGCGAGCTCGCTCTGTCTTCGCTCCGCGTCGCCGCTGCCCTGCTGCGTTGCCGTCGCCAAAGGTGGAGCGGTAATGGCGGTGGCGGGCGCGTTGACGGCGGCGGCGACGGCGGAGTCTGCGGTGGAGGGGGCCTTGAGCCAATCGGTCGCGACACGGGGTCGCGCGGCGGCTTGCGTGGCGTTGCGACCGCCGCCGTTGCGACCGCCCCTGGCGCCGCCCCTATGCGAGCGAGCAATAGAGATATAGAACCACATGCGAATGGGTTACAGCCAACGGCCCAATGCGGCGCTCACATGCCGAGCTTGTGCGCCTGGAACTCGCGCAGCTTGTAGAGCGGGTGGCGGAGGTGCCAGCCACCCTTTAAATCGTCGTGGTCGCGCACGGCGGCGTTCCCCTCGGCGTGCAGCGCGTCGAGGATATTGGCGACGTCCGAGGAGAGAGTGACGGGGATGCCGGCGAGAAAGTTGCCGACGCCCGGTCCGAAATTGACGCCTTTGCCAGCGACGAGGGGCGTGAGGTGCTTCATCACTTGCTGCGCGTTCTTGTGGGAGAGCTTGCCGCGAAAGTACGCCTCGAACTCGCCGAGCCACCCCTCCTCCTCCTCGCGGAGAGAGGTGCGCTGCTCCTCTGTGATTGGAGACCAGCCGAGGTGCGGGGAACGGTGTGGGGAGCGCGGCTTCTTCCGCTCGCTGGCGCCGCCCCGCTTCTTGCTGCTGCTCGGCGCGGGCGAAGGCCTCGACGGCGCCTGAGCGGGCGGGAGAAGGACAAGCGTCGGGTGTGGTGGTGTGGGAGGGGCGCGGGCAGGGTTCGGGACGGGCGAGCAGGCAGCGGCGACACCTCTGCCACCACGGCATCTGCCGCCGCGATCGCTGCACTCCCCTCCATCTGAGGCGCCTCCGCAGCCGCCATTGCCGCCGCCGCCGCCGCCGCCACCGCCTCGTCCTCTATCGCCTCAGCAGCCTCTAGCGCCACGCTGAAAGCGTCGCCCGTCGGGCTCACGTAGCTCCACAGCCCGCTCTTGGCGCCGCCGCGGTAGTGCTCGCGGATGCGCCAGCCGCGGTCGAAGGAGCCCGCCCCCAGCTTACGGTCGGTGGTCGCGCGGTCGCGCTCAACCGGCGGCTCCATCACCGCCGCCGCCTCCGCAAAGTCGCCCTCGAACTCCTCGCGATCGCGCTTGCGCGCCGCGCCACCCGAGCCTTTCGAGGCGAGCCTGCTCCGAGCCCGCTCTAGAAAGCCGAGCAGGCTGGGGCGGCAGCGCTTGTGGGCGAGAACCAGGTCCACCGCCTCGTACCAGCGCTGGAGTGTGCGCATCTTTGCCGGCGGGAGGCGGAGGACGACGGTGTCGGTGAAAAAGGCGGAGGCGTCGAACTTCGCGGTGGTTGGTACCGTGACGTGGGCGAGGGCGGAGCAGCTCGAGAAGGCGTGCCAACCGATGGAGGTGAGGCCGGCGGGCAGGCTGATGGAGGCGAGGGAGGAACAGCGGCAGAAGGCTAAGTCGCCGATGGATCTGAGGCGACCGGGGAGGTTGACGGAGGAGAGGGCGGAGCAGTCGGCGAAGGCGCAGAAGCCGATGGAGGTGAGGCCGGCGGGGAAGGCGACACGGGCGAGGGCGGAGCAGCCGTCGAAGGCTTGCTGGCCGATGGAGGTGAGGCTGGCGGGGAGGTTGACGGAGGCGAGGGCGGAGCAGTCGGCGAAGGCCCATCTGCCGATGGAGGTGAGGCCGGCGGGGAGGTTGACGGAGGAGAGGGCGGAGCAGTCGTAGAAGGCGAGGCTGCCGATGGAGGTGAGGCCGGCGGGGAGGTTGATGGAGGAGAGGGCGGAGCAGTGGGCGAAGGCGCCGTCGCCGATGGAGGTGAGGCTGTCGGGGAGGGCGATGGAGCGGATGGAGGTGCAGCGGTAGAAGGCGCCGTCGCCGATGGAGGTGAGGCCGGCGGGGAGGTTGACGGAGGAGAGGGCGGAGCAGCGGCTGAAGGCGCGGAACGCCCAGTCCGGCAGGTGTGTCATGCCGTCGGGAAGCACCGCGTGCCCGTCGGCGACGACGATCTGCCAGCCGCCCACGTCCAAAGTCTCGGAGCCGGGCGGCGGTGTGGTGTCGCTCGGCGGCGGCATGTCTGTGTCGTAACGAAGTAAAAAGAATTTTAGCCCACACAGGCACGCCATCCCTGCCGCCTCTGTCAGTGTGCCCGTGGTAGTGAGAGACTGCTGGTGAGAAGCCGGAGGAAGGTCGCTAGTCGAGAGAGATCGCCAGTGGAAGGCAAGGCTAGTCTGCCACCCTCCTGAGACTTCTCATGCGGCGCGACAACCTGCCTGCAGCTGCGAGGTATACCTCTGCTCGTCTACTTCAATAAATATTACAATTCCATCCGCGACCGCTGCATCAAGCTCTGGGGCGTCTACCGCGCCCGGGCCAAGCATGTCGACTTTGGGATGGTCAACAGCTACAACCTTGGGTACTACCGTCCGGCCGGCCTCCCGCTCGTTAGCAAGATGCCGCCCGTCTCCGACCTCTACTCTGAGCAGAGCACTTCTCCAGTCCCTAAACAGGGCACGCTCGCTCAGATTGCGTCGCACGAGCGGTGGCTTCGCTGCCTCGCCGCCTGTGAGCGGCTGGATGCTGAGATGGACGACCCCGACGGCGTCAAACATCGGGAGGCGTCACGCTTCATCGCCGTCTCTCAGTTCGCCTCGGGAGCGTGGCTTGACCTCTGCCCCGACGGCCGGCACTCCTCCAAAATCACCTCCGAGTTTTTTGCGACGGCGCTGCAGCGCCGCCACGGCTACTACATTTCCTGCGACCGCAAGGAGGCGGCTGGTGAGGACAGTCACCATCGGTATTCGGAAGGGCGACCAGCTTGCAAACGGATCGAAGGACATTCCGTGCGAGCACAACATTCGTCACAGCGGCACCATGTATGCGGCGGCCAACATGGTCCGTGCACGAGCCTGCGGCAAGCTCGTGCTCGGTGACAAGGCGAACCCTCAGACGACTTTTCATCTCAATGAGGGGCACGTCACCGACATGTGTGAGATCGGCGGCCGGGGGGACCTGCAGTCCCAGCGCGGTGTCCACTACGAAGTCAAGGTGCCAGCGCCCTCACAAAGACCAGGCAAGCTGGGCAGGGCTCGGCGGCACACGGCGGATGCTGTGCTTCACTGGGCCACAAATTTGGTTTCGGCGGCACCCTCGACCAAACCTTGCTCAAGGTTCTTGGGTGTAAAGAGCGCGGCCACAAGTCACAGGGCCCGCTCGTCCGTGCGACCGGCAAAGGATGGGTCAAAGAGCACAAGGGACCAGTACTCCGACGCGCCATGTCAAGAACGGAATCGTCAAAATTTGTCTCGTCGAAAGCCAGGGCGGCATCGCGCCGCCGACCAAGAGAATCATCTTCAACTTCGCCAAAGAGGTCGGCAGCCCGAGCGCCGTCGACCGCACCGACTACGCTCTACGGCACAGCCTCCGGCAGCGCCCGGGGCTTCGCCCAGCACCACTCGCAACAGCTCTCGCGCGCCGCCGTCTGTGGCGATGCGCAAAACATCAACAACGCTGCTCGCAACATGCGTGTCGCGCACTCATTCATGACCGGTCTCAATGCCCCCCCCCCCCCCCCCTGCGCGCGGGCCTTCTAAGCCCGCGGGTAGTCTCCCCCCATCCCCAGGGCCTCCAGGGCTCGCGCCTCAACCACTCACAGACCATAAATAAATAAATAAAAACGGACACCTCTCTACTCTCTGTGAGGTGGGTAAAAAGGAACAGGTCCCCGCCCTTGCGATCTTTGTGCAGGGTTCTTTGTGGGTGTGGTCGGCGACTAGCCGGGGTCGTCCTCTCCGATGGGGGACTAGCACTAGCCGTCTTCCACATGGTCCCTCGGGTCCCTGCTGCTCCTAATCTCTTCGTACATCCTCCTGCTGATCTCCGCAAAGTCCTGCTCCCTCCCTCGTCTCGCCCTGCACGTCTGCTCCGCCTCACCGTCTTCTGCCCTGCGTCGTCTGGCGACGGGTCCTCCATAGTCGGTCGAGGTCGCCGCCCTCCTCGCGCCTCTTCCCAACGTTCCCTCGGCGGCTGATGCCGTCCGCTCCGGCTCCCCAGTCCCCGGGTCTGCCCTGCTCTCGTCTGCGCTAGTTTCCGCTTCGTCACCACCGGCGTCTCTCCTCTTCCTTCTCCCCTTCTTGTATGCTTTGTACATCGCGTCGATTCCTTTTCGCGTGAGCACCACCCTGAAGCTCGCCCAGCAGCGGAACCGCTCCCTAAGTCGAAGCAGCATCATCAGTCTCACCCACTTCGCTCGCTGCCCACTGTCTCCGCTCCCTCCCGCTTGAGCTGCCGTCGCGGCCCTCGTTCGTCCCACTGGCTGTTGGCCCGTCCCTGCGTTGCCTGCGTTTCCCTCCTCCTCCGCGACTCCCTCAAGGCCGGCCGAGCCTCTTTCCACCCAGTGAAGAGCTTCCTCAGCCACTCGATGTGTTCCTCTCTCTTCATTATGCGCGCCGTAGCCTCATCATTGAGCTGGATCCACCTCTGCACCGCTCCCGTCGCCGCCTCGGCCACGACTTGCAAGTTCCTCGTGACCCCGGCGCCAAGGTCCCTCCGGCTCTTCTCCGAGAGATCATCTACCAGCGCCGGCAGCACCCCCCCGACGGCTCGGGCTAGTGCATCGTACCCGTCCTCATCCAGCACCCTATAGCGTGAGCCCTTCAGCGCAGCGACATGCGCTATCCTCAGCGGCTTCAGCGTATCCTTGGAGTCGGGTGCCGCCTGGGCTACTTTGCTGATCGCCGTCCCCGTCTGCGCTCGCGCTACCCTGAGGAACCATCTGGCCTGCTCCCTATTCCCCAGGCAGGCGCCGCTAAGCACGTGCGCCATTGTCGCTCTAGGCGGGTTCTCATCTTCCTCGGTCCATTGCTGCGCGGCTTTCCGCACGATCGGACACAGCGGGTCTCTAGTGCCGCCCTCCTCGCCGCGTCCCTCGCGGCCTTACAGACGACACGAGGCAGCCCCTGAGTTCGCTCCTCGTGGCGGCGCCCGGGGTCTCTCTCCCCGCCTCTCCCCGCATAATCCTCTTGTGGTGCGCTCTGTGTGGCACCCCCGCCTGCTGCCGCACACGCGCTCCCATGACTGTCTTTGTCACCACGTTGTGATCATCCACGTCGGCGAATTCAATCTCGCGCTCGCCGTGCTGATCCTTGATCCGCTGGCGCTTGTCCCATTTGTGTTTCGTCGTTCCCCTGACCACATCGCTCCACAGCGGCCCCGTCACCCCTGCCGTGTGCGACCCCACCGTGAGCCCCTCGCCGAGCCGTCCTCGCACCCACTCGCTCGTGTGGCCGCGTGTGGCGTAATAGGTCCTCCGGTCCAGTACCTCCCGCCCCCAGCCACTCTCTGTCTGCCGTCCTCCGGCGGTCCGTGTATAGGCACGGGCGTGTCCTCACCGCTCCCCGAAACAATGACCGCTGTGGCATCCTCAATCTCGCTGGCCCCCATGTATGCCGTCGCCGCGGCGTCGGCGTAGGCGTTGCTAGCGCACCCCGCGTGGCTCGGTACCCACAGGAACGTGACAGATTCGAGCTGGGCGCGATATCTAACATCCCTCTAACATCCCTCCCACTCTCGGAGCCCCTCGAGCTCACAGACCAGCGCACAGCGCCATAGGACGTATTTTCTTCTCAACAACAAGGCTGTGAACTGGTAGCATCTTTTGTCAATCGCGTGGGTTCGCGTCCCCAGCGCGTGGTCGAAAGACGAAACGTCACAGCGTGCTCGTTCGTGAGAGGACCGCCAAGCACTCTGTCCAAATGGGAATGGCCGCTCTTGTCATCGCACATGACAAGCGTTCTGTTGGGCATGCGTACACACAATCTCAAAACAATCCTTGTTCTTTTGCGCGAGCGTGCTACACTAACTAAGTGTGACACGTATTGTCGATATCGTATTACCCGGCGCGCTCGCACATCAGCTCGTGGCCTTCACCCGCTCCCACGTGGACGAGAGGAGCTCATCCGACTCAGCACAGCCGATGGCCACCGAGCGTCCCTTGTCAGACGTGCCGACATAGTAGAGCCTCCACCGACCGCTGCCAGGGAGCTGGGTGACCCATGGCGTCCCCACGTTCCCGTTATCCCACGCCCGTCGCTCTCCTTGGGCGCCCCTTCGAAAATCGGGCCGCCGGGCTCGGGACCGACGCCCTCGACCTTGGTCCAGGCCAGGCCGTCGACGGAGGTGGCGAGGCCGAGGCGATGGCGTCCGTCGCCGCCCACGCCCTCGTACACCATCACCAGCCCACCCTGGCCGTCCGGTGCGTGGACCACGTGGCGCGTGCCAATCCCGCTCTCGTCCCACGAGCCCGGGCCTCCGCCGCACAGGACCGGGCCGTCGCCCGCCTTCTCATACGGCCCAAGCGCATGGCCCGCCGTCGAGCGCGCGGCGCCCACCGCCCACCTTGGCCCCTCCGCTCCGCCCGTCCCCGGCGGCTGCAGGGCGTGGTACGTCATCAGCCACTCGCCGTCGGGCTGGGCGGGGTCGAGAGAGCGGGGGTTTAGGGGGCGGTAGGCGGGGCGTCGCGCGCCCCGCCGCGGCCGCTCCGGGGCGTCCCCACACATCCGACCGGAGCGACCGGCCGGCCCCCTGCGCACACCCCTAGCCACCCCTACGCCTAAGCCGCCCCCGGGACCCCCCACCCACCCGCCCAGCACCACCCACCACCACGCCCCCCTCCCACCCTTTCATGTTTCAGTGATCAGTGGTCGTCGGCACATTCCTTGTCGGCCGTGGTCGGGCCGCCCGCCGGGGTGAGCATCGCCACGACCGTCTGGTCCACGACCGCCTTCGGGCCGCCGATGAGCGCCGCGTTGAAGTCGTTCATGCTGCACACCGCCTTGTAGTAGTGCCCGAGCGCCGAGCAGCCGTCGGGGTCTGTGGCGCCCTTGTCCGCGCCGAGGGCGAGCAGGTGGGAGATCATGCTCGAGTCGTGCGTCCGCTGGTGGAGCGACAGCTTCCGGAGCGCGCCCTGCGCAGCGATCATCAGCGGCGTGCAGCCGTGCTCGTCTTCGGAGTTGATGTCGGCGCCGCGCGCGAGGAGCGGCTGGATCAGCTCTGTCGTGCCGTTCGCCGCGCAGCACTGCAAGACCGCCGCGCGAGTGAGGTCGGCGCCCCCCGCCACGGCGGCGTCGATCTGCGCAAGCTGCGACGCGGCGGTCTGCTTCTCGGACGAGCTCTTGATGAGGGCGCGGAGCAGCCGTTCATCCTCGGCCGTCTTGGTGCCAGAGGCCGAGGCGGAGGCTGACGCGCCCGGGCCACCGGCCGCGGGCGTGAGGCGCAGCGGCACGGCAAGCGCGGCCTCGTGCGACATGGGCGGCGCGCGGCGTAGCATATCCTTGGTGATGTACAGCCAGCCGCCGTCCTTGTGCTTGGCCTCCGCGAAGCCGGCCCGAAGAAACTGCCGGCAGTCCGCGGCCATGCGGGCGTGGATCTTGGCGACGCGCGCGGCCCTGTCCGCGGGAGTCTCCATGTGCGCCCCCCGCCCCATCTGCGCATGCATGCGCTCCATCGCCTCCGCCCGATCCTGTGACTTCTCTGCCGGAGTCAGGCTCGCCGAGCTGTCGGCAATGTACGCAGCGACGCTCCAACGACCCGACACCTCCGCGCACGAAAGGAGGGCCTTGATGGCTGCGGAACCGATGTCGGTGGCGCCGTTGACGCGATGCTCTGCCGAGATCTCGAACGTCGCAAGGTAGAGGAAGCCACCGCGCTTCGCGCTCGCGTCGCTCTTGAGAGCGGTGTAGCGGGGCTGGCCACTGCTGCCAAAGAAGAGGCAGCCGATCTCCTGGAGCTCGCCGCTCTCCGCGTCGCACGCGCTGTGGAAGCACGAGCCGGCCATGCTGCGATTGACGAGTACCGCGGAAAGCGACCCCGCCGGAGCCCCATTGACCAGGATCTTCGCTCCAAAGTGGCGGGTGCACTCATAGTCGCCCCGGTGTCCGAGCGGGTCGTCGTCGTCGTCTTCGTAGCTTTCGTCATCGTCGTCCTTGGGATCGATCTCGATCGTGACGGCGGGCGGCGGGCCTTCACCACAGCCCGTGACTTTGGCGCGCTTGGCCGGCGGCATGGGAGCGCGTCGGAGGTGCGTCCTGGGAGGGGCGAAAGCTTCTCGCCCCACACGTCTCGCCGCAAAACTGACCACCCTCGCCCTGCGGCCCCTGCGCACCGAGCCTCTTTTACCGGCATGTGTCGGCGCAGCACTGCTGGCTCTCGGTCGCCAGTCGTGCTCTCGCTGCCTGCCGGTGCTGATTCCCGCGCGGCGGCTCGAGCGCAAATCGGCCGCCAAAGTCCAACAATGTGCCCTGTAGGTGACCTTGCTGGTAGAGCACCGACCGTCCGCTGGCGGCGGCCAGGGCTCGGCACGGATAGATCGGTGCGCGCTATGAGGTAGAAGTCTATCTGCGGCACCGCCTGACGCCCTCACAGCCCCAGGTGTTCTGCGGCTCCATCAGACCTCCGAGCGGCGTAACAAAGGATACAGGCACTCCAGCCTGGAGACATCGACGTCAAGCTGTGCATGGCGGTGGCTAGACCACTGTTATTGACTGTGACGCCTGGATGCATGAAGATTGCCGCGGATTCGGAGCTGCTCGTCTCCGTAGCGGCCTTGCGTGATCCGTGACAGTGGTGCAGACAATGCTAGAAGACGCTCCTTGACGGGTCTCTGTGGACGAAGGCCTCCAGCTTGGTTGGGGCTGCTCCAGGCAGCCCTGTCACACACAACTCCTCTTGTCCCCTTGACCAGCGCATTTGGCCCATAGTTCACACTTTGTTCTTCTCCGAGCGCACTCAACCCGACCCGGGCATGTATCAGTCCTCACCACCCTCAGACCGTGTAGGCGATGTGCGTGACTCTGTCTGTCCTTCATATGGACCATCACGACCCAGGTGATGTGTGTACAAGTCATTGTACGCACAGTTGGCATTGCATTGTCAACATTATCGCGTCGGGCCGAGTACGAGCTTCCCCGCTCCCGCTCCCGCGGCTGCTGCTTCGGGACGGCGCCGCGGACGACTTCAATGGACCTCTAAGTAAATTAGATAAGTAAGTATATAAATTACCCACACCTACATATAAAATTACCCACACCTACATATAAAATTACCCACACCTACATATAAAATCCCCAACGCATAGACACGGCCGGAGACGGGTCAGTCGTAGGCTACTCATGTGTCCTCGATGGATGGGAGTCTGGGCGCGAACGATTGGACAGAAATTGAGCTAAAAAAGCGCGCGTATCCCGTCGTCACGCTCGACTCCGCGGCGCTCCAGGGCCAGATCGCGGTCGAATCTGGCGATTCGGCTCCAATCGCTGGCTGCTCCGGACCGGTCCCGATGGTGTGGGCACCGCGAGCGCCGAGCGGCGGTCTCGGCGGAATCGGCACCGTCGGCGCGCTCTGGATCGTTCTTTCTGGCACTCCTCGCTATCTCGTGGTCAAGCTCAAGGCGCAGTGGCTCAGGCTCGAGCAACGCGAGTGCGAGGAGTGCCAGAGGTGAGGCCATGGAGGTGAGGCCGAGCCCGCCGAGCTTGACCGGGAGGCGCGCCTGCCGCAGCGCACGCTCGCACTGCGCCGGCGAGCCCGCCTCGGAGCCGACGATGCGGTGGAAGGCCGAGGCGATGAGCCGGTCGTGCTCCTGCGCCGCCTCGATGGTCATGGACGGCGGCATGGTGCGCAGGAAGTAGACGTCCTGGCCCCTCGAGTCTATCGAGCTCCCCTCGCGCAAGGACGAGTCTTCTGACTCCCACTCCGATCATTTGCCTCCAGGTCATGTTGTTGCTCAGGTCCACTCTCTCTTCGAACACTCGTGCCTCTACGGATGATGCCGGCGCTGGGGTCCCCTTCGGATGCATCGTGACATCTGACAACTGGATTTCCACTGGTTCGTCCTCCTCGGAGTCATCTTCCCCGTCCTCCAGAAAGAAAGAAAAGACAACCCAAGGGAGGGATGGGAGAACGGCACGCCGTCCTCCTTCCTCTGGCTGGATGCGGCGATTTCTTTGTTTCCACGATGGTGTCCTCGACGTCTGCGCCGCCGCCAAGCAACGCCGCCAGCTCCGAGACTTTGGACGTGGGCGGCTGGCAGGTCGTCGTCACCGACGGGCACGCGGTCCTGCCCAAAGGCATGACGCACTTGCCAGACGGGACGTTTCAGCTCCGCACCTCTCTCGTCTCGGTTGCCTTTCCGCGCAGCCTCGCCTCCATCGGCGACGGCGCCTTCTACCGTTGCACCTCGCTCGTCTCCGTCGACCTCCCCGCCAGCCTCACCTCCATCCGCCCCCATGCTTTCCGCGGCTGCTCCTCCCTCGCCCACGTCGCCTTCCCCGCCGGCCTCACCTCCATCGGCGACAACGCCTACAATGGTTGCACCTCTCTCGCCTCCGTCACCTTCCCTGCCGGTCTCACCTCCATCGGAGTCTACGCCTTCTGCGCCTGCCCCTCCATGACCCGCGTCACCGTGCCAACCACCCTCACCTCCATCGGCCACGGCGCCTTCCGCGACTGCCCGCTCACCCGCGTCACCGTGCCAGACACCGCAACCGTCGGCTACGCCGCCTTCCCGCCCGCCACCACCGTTCTCCGCCTCCCTCCCAAGAGGATGCGCGACCTGCAGCGCTGGTACGAGGCGGTGGCCGGGGCTCTGGCCTACAAGCGCTGCCGCCCCGGCCTTGTCCTCTGGCTGGAGCGAGCCAACATCAGGCTCGGCTCTTACGGCCCGGGCGGCGCGGCGCGCCAGCGCGACCTCGAGGAGTTCGAGGGCGATTTTGCGCCGCTTGTAGAGTGACAGGCGTGATTGAAACCGCCGGCGCTGCGGCTGGAGCTCCTCCTCCTGTTAGTCCTGAGGAGGAGCGTGTGTACGAGACCGGAGAATCTTTCGAGTACGGCTCTACTTGGAGACATATTGCGAGTGTTTCGCGCGAGCGTGAGAAGCAACTTTCGCGCCAACGTTTGGCGTTTTTCTTCGAAAAAGGGGAAAAAAAGTTATGGGTGGGTCGAGGACAGACGCGTCCCGACCTCTTTCACTTTCTCAACGCGAGAATAAATAAATAAATAAAACGGACACCTCTACTAGGAGATGGGTAAAAAGGAACAGGTCCCCGCCCTGCGGTCTTTGTGCAGGGTTCTTTGTGGGTGTGGTCGGCGACTAGCCGGGGTCGTCCTCCCGATGGGGGACTAGCACTAGCCGTCTTCCACATGGTCCCTCGGGTCCCTGCTGCTCCTAATCTCGTCGTACATCCTCCTGCTGATCTCCGCAACATCCTGCTCCCTCCCTCGTCTCGCCCTGCGCGTCTGCTCCGCCTCCCCGTCGTCCGCCCTGCGTCGTCTGGTGACGGGTCCTCCATAGTCGGTTGAGGTCGCCGCCCTCCTCGTGCCTCTTCCCAACGTTTCCTCGGCAGCCGATGCCGTCTGCTCCGACTCCGCCGTCCCCGGGTCTGCCCTGCCCTCGTCTGCGCTAGCTTCTGTTTCGTCATCACTGATGTCCGTCCTCTTCTTTCTCCTCTTGTTGTATGCTTTGTACATCGCGTCGATTCCTTTTCGCGTGAGCACCAGCCTGAAGCCCGCCCAGCAGCTGAACCGCTCCCTAAGTCGAAGGAGCATCATCAGTCTCACCCACTTCGCTCGCTGCCGACTGTCTCCGCTCCCTCCCGCTTGGGCCGCCGTCGCGTCCCTCGTTCGTCCCACTGGCTGTTGGCCTGTCCCCTCGTTACCTCTGTTATCCCTCCTCCTCCGCGACTCCCTCAAGGCTGACCGGGCCTCCTTCCACCCTGCGAAGAGCTTCCTCAGCCACTCAATGTGTTCCTCTCTCTTCATTATGCGCGCGGTAGCCTCATCGTTGAGCTGGATCCACCTCTGCACCGCTCCCGTCGCCGCCTCGGCCACGACTTGCAAGTTCCTCGTAACCCCGGCGCCAAGGTCCCTCCGACTCTTCTCCGAGAGATCATCTACCAGCGCTGGCAACACCCCCCCGACGGCTGGGGCTAGTGCATCGTACCCGTCCTCATCCAGCACCCCATAGCGTGAGCCCTTCAGCGCAGCGACATGCGCTATCCTCAGCGTCTTCAGTGTATCCTTGGAGTCGGGTGCCGCCTGTGCTACTGAGTGATTCTGAGATCAGGTTGGGCGTTTCCCCTTTGGAGGCAGACATTTCAGAAAGCGAATCCCCGGCCATCTCCCCGCTCGAAGCGGGGAACCCGTCCCGGGCGCCCGCTCGAAGCTGGGGGCGCCCCCTCGAAGCTGTGGCGGCGCAGGCTGCCACCGCTGCCCGGGCGCGCCGAGCGGCGGCGGAGGGCCGCCCAGGCCACCACCAGTGCCTCTCCCACCGGCGGCGCGGCGGCAGCGGCGCCGACCGCCCCTCCATCAGCGGCGGCGCGAGGCTGTCGTCGGGACGCCGGCAGGTGACGCGCGAATAGGGTGCCACCGGACCGGCCGACGAGCACCCAGCGGAGCCGTCATCGTGCATGGCGAGCCGAGCACCGCCGCATCGCTTCTCGGCGCATTGGAGAGCAGAGGAAGCTGCTGGCGTCGCGGCTGGGATCGGCAGCGGCGCCAGCAGCTTTCTCGGATCTGAAGCGACTTTGAGCGCCGATCGATCGATCTGAGGGCTGACCGATGGGTGGCGCTGGGAGGAAGACCGCGCCACCCGTCGGCCAGCCCTCAGCTCCGCGACGGCGACTCGATAGTCGTGGCCAGCGCTCCTGGAACCGTGACGTCACTTCTTATGGATGCGGCACTAGGGACGCCCAATGTTTTCGTAAATATAGAAGCCACTCTCTCGCGTGTGGAAGCCACGACTGCGTAGTCGTGCTCCCCCGGAGCACGCCATAGAGCGCCGGTTGTGTACCGGGGGCGCACACCCGCAGCCGTACACACTGCTGCCACCTGCCAGGGGGGCGCCGCAGGCGCCCCAAGCGGCGCGGAGCGCCGCCGCAGGCGGCGGACAGCAGGTGCGCAAAATTAAACGCCATTTTCGGTTCCGCAGTTTTGCCACTAACGTCGAAATCCGGTACAAATCGAGACTTACGAGCCGAGCCCCCCACGAAAACCATAGAGGGGCGCGCGGACAGCGCGCCGCCAGGGGCGCCGCAGGCGCCTCAAGCGGTGCGGAGCGCCGCCGCAGGCGGCGGACAGCAGGTGCGCGAAATTAAACGCCATTTTCGGTTCCGCGGTTTTGGCACTGTCTACCAACTTTGGTACAAATCGACTTGCACTTGGTCTGAGCCCTGCGCTGCGTTTGAGCCTCCATTCGAGGCAGAGCTGAGGCGACCACGAGAGCGCCACAAGCGCGGCAGACGAGGCCGCCGCCCATCGTGTACTGCTGCCCAGAAACAGTCGCCAGCGACAGCAAGAATGGCGCAGACACAGATTCTGTGCCAACCAAAGAGAGATGGCGCAGCCGGAGGGCTGGCGCCGTCAGAGAGGATGGAGCGGCCACAGAGGTGGCGCGGCATCAGGTCCCATGAGCAGGGAGAGAGCGCAGCGAGAGTGCCGCCCATGAGGAGCAAGGGCCAAGCGCGCTCGCGAAAGTAGGCGGCGAAAGCGCGCACCAGCTGAAGTGCAAGTTTGGTGTTCACAGCAGCGGAGGCTGAGTGAAGACCGCATGCGATGTGCGCGAGGGCACATGAGAGGGACTCAGGAGAGGTATCCGTGAGTACCCTACGATAAACTAGTGGCCTACCACGAGTTGGGGCCCCCACCCCAATCGTTATCGGCGGACTAGTTTATCTCGGCTTCTCCACATGACCCAAGCATCTGCACCGTGAGGTACATTGGGGCGTAAAGGGTCAGTCTGGAGTCGCGTGCCTCCACAACGGAAGAGCTACGCAGTACCTGACATCCCAACGCAGAGTGGAGGGAGCGGGTGCAGACGGACCTCGCATCCCAATGAAGCCAGAAGAGGGGCAGATGCGCTCGTGACGAGGAGCGACCCCAGCGTGAAGCCTACCTTCACGCCACGCCGCCCACGAGGCGGCACACGAGACGAGGCTCGAGTAGACGAAGAGCGAGACGAGGCTCACTCAAGGCGGCAGCAGAGACAGCCGCCCGCCCGCCACGCCGCCCAAGAGGCGGCACACGAGACGAGGCTCGGGTAGACGAAGAGCGAGACGAGGCTCACTCGAGGCGGCGGCAGAGACGGCCGCCCGCCACGCCACGCCGCCCACGAGGCGGCAGACGAGGCGAGGCTCGAGTAGACGAAGAGCGAGACGAGGCTCACTCGAGGCGGCGGCAGAGACAGCCGCCCGCCACGCCACGCCGCCCACGAGGCGGCACACGAGACGAGGCTCGAGTAGACGAAGAGCGAGACGAGGCTCACACGAGGCGGCGGCACAGACGGCCGCCCGCCACGCCACGCCGCCCACGAGGCGGCACACGAGACGAGGCTCGAGTAGACGAAGAGCGAGACGAGGCTCACACGAGGCGGCGGCACAGACGGCCGCCCGCCACGCCACGCCGCCCCACGAGGCGGCACACGAGACGAGGCTCGAGTAGACGAAGAGCGAGACGAGGCTCACTCGAGGCGGAGGCAGAGACAGCCGCCCGCCACGCCACGCCGCCCACGAGGCGGCGCACGAGACGAGGCTCGAGTAGACGAAGAGCGAGACGAGGCTCACACGAGGCGGCGGCAGAGACAGCCGCCCGCCACGCCACGCCGCCCACGAGGCGGCACACGAGACGAGGCTCGAGTAGACGAAGAGCGAGACGAGGCTCACTCGAGGCGGCGGCAGAGACAGCCGCCCGCCACGCCGCCCACGAGGCGGCACACGAGACGAGGCTCGAGTAGACGAAGAGCGAGACGAGGCTCACACGAGGCGGCGGCACAGACAGCCGCCCGCCACGCCACGCCGCCCACGAGGCGGCACACGAGACGAGGCTCGAGTAGACGAAGAGCGAGACGCGCTCACTCGAGGCGGCGGCAGAGACGGCCGCCCGCCACGCCACGCCGCCCACGAGGCGGCACACGAGACGAGGCTCAAGTAGGCGAAGAGCGAGACGAGGCTCACACAAGGCGGCGGCAGAGACAGCAGCCCGCCACGCCACGCCGCCCACGAGGCGGCACACGAGACGAGGCTCGAGTAGACGAAGAGCGAGACGAGGCTCACTCGAGGCAGCGGCGGAGACAGCCGCCCGCCACGCGACGCCGCCCACAAGGCGGCACACGAGACGAGGCTCGAGTAGACGAAGAGCGAGACGAGGCTCACTCGAGGCGGCGGCAGAGACAGCCGCCCGCCCGCCACGCCGCCCACGAGGCGGCAAACGAGACGTGGCGCGCGAGTAGACGAAGAGCGAGACGAGGCTCACTCGAGGCGGCGGCAGAGACAGCCGCCCGCCACGCCACCCCGCCCACGAGGCGGCACACGAGACGAGGCTCGAGTAGACGAAGAGCGAGACGAGGCGCACTCGAGGCGGCGGCAGAGACAGCCGCCCGCCATGCCACGCCGCCCACGAGGCGGCACACGAGACGAGGCTCGAGTAGACGAAGAGCGAGACGAGGCGCACTCGAGGCGGCGGCAGAGACAGCCGCCCACCCGCCACGCCGCCCACGAGGCGGCACACGAGACGAGGCTCGAGTAGACGAAGAGCTAGACAGGCTCACTCGAGGCGGCGGCAGAGACAGCCGCCCGCGCGCCACGCCGCCCGCGAGGCGGCACACGAGACGAGGCTCGAGTAGACAAAGAGCGAGACGAGGCTCACTCGAGGCGGCGGCAGAGGCAGCCGCCCGCCCGCCACGCCGCCCACGAGGCGGCACACGAGACGAGGCTCGAGTAGACGAAGAGCGAGACGAGGCTCACTCGAGGCGGCGGCAGAGACAGCCGCCCGCCCGCCACCCCTCCCACGAGGCGGCACACGAGACGAGGCTTGAGTAGACGAAGAGCGAGACGAGGCTCACTCGAGGCGGCGGCAGAGACAGCCGCCCGCCCGCCACGCCGCCCACGAGGCGGCACACGAGGCGAGGCAAGAGTAGACAAAGAGCGAGACGAGGCTCACTCGAGGCGGCGGCAGAGACAGCCGCCCGCCACGCCACCCCGCCCACGAGGCGGCACACGAGACGAGGCTTGAGTAGACGAAGAGCGAGACGAGGCTCACTCGAGGCGGCGGCAGAGACAGCCGCCCGCCCGCCACGCCGCCCACGAGGCGGCACACGAGACGAGGCTCGAGTAGACAAAGAGCGAGACGAGGCTCACTCGAGGCGGCGGCAGAGACAGCCGCCCGCCCGCCACGCCGCCCACGAGGCGGCACACGAGACGAGGCTCGAGTAGACAAAGAGCGAGACGAGGCGCACTCGAGGCGGAGGCAGAGACAGCCGCCCGCCCGCCACGCCGCCCACGAGGCGGCACACGAGACGAGGCTCGAGTAGACGAAGAGCGAGACGAGGCTCACTCGAGGCGGCGGCAGAGACGGCCGCCCGCCCGCCACGCCGCCCACGAGGTGGCACACGAGGCGTGGCTCGAGTAGACGAAGAGCGAGACGAGGCTCACTCGAGGCGGCGGCAGAGACAGCCGCCCGCCACGCCACCCCGCCCACGAGGCGGCACACGAGACGAGGCTCGAGTAGACGAAGAGCGAGACGAGGCGCACTCGAGGCGGCGGCAGAGACAGCCGCCCGCCCGCCACGCCGCGCACGAGGCGGCACACGAGGCGAGGCTCGAGTAGACGAAGAGCGAGACGAGGCTCACTCGAGGCGGCGGCGGAGGCAGCCGCCCGCCCGCCACGCCGCCCACGAGGTGGCACACGAGACGAGGCTCGAGTAGACGAAGAGCGAGACGAGGCTCACTCGAGGCGGCGGCAGAGACAGCCGCCCGCCCGCCACGCCGCCCACGAGGCGGCACACGAGACGAGGCTCGAGTAGACGAAGAGCGAGACGAGGCTCACTCGAGGCGGCGGCGGAGACAGCCGCCCGCCCGCCACGCCGCCCACGAGGCGGCACACGAGACGAGGCTCGAGTAGACGAAGAGCGAGACGAGGCTCACTCGAGGCGGCGGCAGAGACAGCCGCCCGCCACGCCACGCCGCTCACGAGGTGGCACACGAGACGAGGCTCGAGTAGACGAAGAGCGAGACGAGGCTCACTCGAGGCGGCCTCGAGGAGACGAAGAGCGAGACGAGGCTCACTCGAGGCGGGAGGCAGAGACAGCCGCCCGCCACGCCACGCCGCCCACGAGGCGGCACACGAGACGAGGCTCGAGTAGACGAAGAACGAGACGAGGCTCACTCGAGGCGGCGGCAGAGACAGCCGCCCGCCACGCCACGCCGCCCACAAGGCGGCACACGAGACGAGGCTCGAGTAGACGAAGAGCGAGACGAGGCGCACTCGAGGCGGCGGCAGAGACAGCCGCCAACCCGCCACGCCGCCCACGAGGCGGCACACGAGACGAGGCTCGAGTAGACGAAGAGCGAGACGAGGCTCACTCGAGGCGGCGGCAGAGACAGCCGCCCGCCCGCCACGCCGCCCACGAGGCGGCACACGAGACGAGGCTCAAGTAGGCGAAGAGCGAGACGAGGCTCACTCGAGGCGGCGGCAGATTCAGCAGCCCGCCACGCCACGCCGCCCACGAGGCGGCACACGAGACGAGGCTCGAGTAGACGAAGAGCGAGACGAGGCTCACTCGAGGCGGCGGCAGAGACAGCCGCCCGCCACGCCACGCCGTCCAAGAGGCGGCACACGAGACGAGGCTCGAGTAGACGAAGAGCGAGACGAGGCTCACACAAGGCGGCGGCAGAGACGGCCGCCCGCCACGCCACGCCGCCCACGAGGCGGCACACGAGACGAGGCTCGAGTAGACGAAGAGCGAGACGCGCTCACTCGAGGCGGCGGCAGAGACGGCCGCCCGCCACGCCACGCCGCTCAAGAGGCGGCACACGAGACGAGGCTCGAGTAGACGAAGAGCGAGGCGAGGCTCACACGAGGCGGTAGCAGAGACAGCCGCCCGCCACGCCACGCCGCCCACGAGGCGGCACACGAGACGAGGCTCGAGTAGACGAAGGGCGAGACGAGGCTCACTCGAGGCGGAGGCGGAGACAGCCGCCCGCCCGCCACGCCGCCCACGAGGCGGCACACGAGACGAGGCTCGAGTAGACGAAGAGCGAGACGAGGCTCACTCGAGGCGGCGGCAGAGACAGCCGCCCGCCACGCCGCCCACGAGGTGGCACACGAGGCGTGGCTCGAGTAGACGAAGAGCGAGACGAGGCTCACTCGAGGCGGCGGCAGAGACGGCCGCCCGCGCGCTACGCCGCCCACGAGGCGGCACACGAGACGAGGCTCGAGTAGACGAAGGGCGAGACGAGGCTCACTCGAGGCGGAGGCAGAGACAGCCGCCCGCCCGCCACGCCGCCCACGAGGCGGCACACGAGACGAGGCTCGAGTAGACGAAGAGCGAGACGAGGCTCACTCGAGGCGGCGGCAGAGACAGCCGCCCGCCCCCCACGCCGCCCACGAGGTGGCACACGAGGCGTGGCTCGAGTAGACGAAGAGCGAGACGAGGCTCACTCGAGGCGGCGGCAGAGACGGCCGCCCATCGCGTCCGCCGCCCACGAGGCGGCACACGAGACGAGGCTCGAGTAGACAAAGAGCGAGACGAGGCTCACTCGAGGCGGCGGCAGAGGCAGCCGCCGGCCACGCCACGCCGCCCACGAGGCGGCACACGAGACGAGGCTCGAGTAGACAAAGAGCGAGACGAGGCTCACTCGAGGCGGCGGCGGAGACAGCCGCCCGCCCGCCACGCCGCCCACGAGGCGGCACACGAGACGAGGCTCGAGTAGACGAAGAGCGAGACGAGGCTCACTCGAGGCGGCGGCAGAGACAGCCGCCCGCCACGCCACGCCGCTCACGAGGTGGCACATGAGACGAGGCTCGAGTAGACGAAGAGCGAGACGAGGCGCACTCGAGGCGGCCTCGAGGAGACGAAGAGCGAGACGAGGCTCACTCGAGGCGGGAGGCAGAGACAGCCGCCCGCCACGCCACGCCGCCCACGAGGCGGCACACGAGACGAGGCTCGAGTACACGAAGAACGAGACGAGGCTCACTCGAGGCGGCGGCAGAGACAGCCGCCCGCCACGCCACGCCGCCCACAAGGCGGCACACGAGACGAGGCTCTAGTAGACGAAGAGCGAGACGAGGCGCACTCGAGGCGGCGGCAGAGACAGCCGCCAACCCGCCACGCCGCCCACGTCGAGGCGGCGGCAGAGACAGCCGCCCGCCACGCCACCCCGCCCACGAGGCGGCACACGAGACGAGGCTCGAGTAGACGAAGAGCGAGACGAGGCGCACTTGAGGCGGCCTCGAGGAGACGAAGAGCGAGACGAGGCTCACTCGAGGCGGGAGGCAGAGACAGCCGCCCGCCACGCCACGCCGCCCACGAGGCGGCACACGAGACGAGGCTCGAGTAGACGAAGAGCGAGACGAGGCTCACTCGAGGCGGCGGCAGAGACAGCCGCCCGCCATGCCACGCCGCCCACAGGGCGGCACACGAGACGAGGCTCGAGTAGACGAAGAGCGAGACGAGGCGCACTCGAGGCGGCGGCAGAGACAGCCGCCAACCCGCCACGCCGCCCACGAGGTGGCACACGAGACGAGGCTCGAGTAGACGAAGAGCGAGACGAGGCTCACTCGAGGCGGCGGCAGAGACGGCCGCCCGCGCGCTACGCCGCCCACGAGGCGGCACACGAGACGAGGCTCGAGTAGACAAAGAGCGAAACGAGGCTCACTCGAGGCGGCGGCAGAGGCAGCCGCCGGCCACGCCACGCCGCCCACGAGGCGGCACACGAGGCGTGGCTCGAGTAGACGAAGAGCGAGACGAGGCTCACTCGAGGCGGCGGCGGAGGCAGCCGCCCGCCCGCCACGCCGCCCACGAGGTGGCACACGAGACGAGGCTCGAGTAGACGAAGAGCGAGACGAGGCTCACTCGAGGCGGCGGCAGAGACAGCCGCCCGCCCGCCACGCCGCCCACGAGGTGGCACATGAGACGAGGCTCGAGTAGACGAAGAGCGAGACGAGGCGCACTCGAGGCGGCGGCAGAGGCAGCCGCCCGCCCGCCACGCCGCCCACGAGGCGGCACACGAGACGAGGCTCGAGTAGACGAAGAGCGAGACGAGGCTCACTCGAGGCGGCGGCAGAGACAGCCGCCCGCCCGCCACGCCGCCCACGAGGCGGCACACGAGACGAGGCTCGAGTAGACGAAGAGCGAGACGAGGCTCACTCGAGGCGGCCTCGAGGAGACGAAGAGCGAGACGAGGCTCACTCGAGGCGGGAGGCAGAGACAGCCGCCCGCCACGCCACGCCGCCCACGAGGCGGCACACGAGACGAGGCTCGAGTAGACGAAGAGCGAGACGAGGCTCACTCGAGGCGGCGGCAGAGACAGCCGCCCGCCACGCCACGCCGCCCACAGGGCGGCACACGAGACGAGGCTCGAGTAGACGAAGAGCGAGACGAGGCGCACTCGAGGCGGCGGCAGAGACAGCCGCCAACCCGCCACGCCGCCCACGAGGCGGCACACGAGACGAGGCTCGAGTAGACGAAGAGCGAGACGAGGCTCACTCGAGGCGGCGGCAGAGACGGCCGCCCGCGCGCTACGCCGCCCACGAGGCGGCACACGAGACGAGGCTTGAGTAGACAAAGAGCGAGACGAGGCTCACTCGAGGCGGCGGCAGAGGCAGCCGCCGGCCACGCCACGCCGCCCACGAGGCGGCACACGAGACGAGGCTCGAGTAGACAAAGAGCGAGACGAGGCTCACTCGAGGCGGCAGCAGAGACAGCCGCCCGCCCGCCACGCCGCCCACAAGGCGGCACACGAGACGAGGCTCTAGTAGACGAAGAGCGAGACGAGGCGCACTCGAGGCGGCGGCAGAGACAGCCGCCAACCCGCCACGCCGCCCACGTCGAGGCGGCGGCAGAGACAGCCGCCCGCCACGCCACCCCGCCCGCGAGGCGGCACACGAGACGAGGCTCGAGCTGACGAAGAGCGAGGCGAGGCGCACTCGAGGCGGCCTCGAGGAGACGAAGAGCGAGACGAGGCTCACTCGAGGCGGCGGCAGAGACAGCCGCCCGCCACGCCACGCCGCCCACGAGGCGGCACACGAGACGAGGCTCGAGTAGACGAAGAGCGAGACGAGGCTCACTCGAGGCGGCGGCAGAGACAGCCGCCCACCACGCCACGCCGCCCCACGAGGCGGCACACGAGGCGAGGCTCGAGTAGACGAAGAGCGAGACGAGGCTCACACGAGGCGGCGGCAGAGACAGCCGCCCGCCACGCCGTCCAAGAGGCGGCACACGAGACGAGGCTCGAGTAGACGAAGAGCGAGACGAGGCTCACTCGAGGCGGCGGCAGAGACAGCCGCCCGCCACGCCACGCCGCCCACGAGGCGGCACACGAGACGAGGCTCGAGTAGACGAAGAGCGAGACGAGGCTCACACGAGGCGGCGGCAGAGACAGCCGCCCGCCACGCCACGCCGCCCCACGAGGCGGCACACGAGACGAGGCTCGAGTAGACGAAGAGCGAGACGAGGCTCACTCGAGGCGGCGGCAGAGACAGCCGCCCGCCACGCCACGACGCCCACAAGCGGCATACGAGACGAGGCTCGAGTAGACGAAGAGCGAGACGAGGCTCACTCGAGGCGGCGGCAGAGACAGCCGCCCGCAACGCCACGCCGCCCACGAGGCGCACACGAGACGAGGCTCGAGTAGACAAAGAGCGAGACGAGGCTCACACGAGGCGGCGGCAGAGACAGCCGCCCGCCACGCCACGCTCCCCACAAGGGGCATACGAGGCGAGGCTCGAGAAGACAAAGAGCGAGACGAGGCTCACACGAGGCGGCAGCAGAGACGGCCGCCCACCACGCCACGCCGCCCACGAGGGGGCACACGAGACGAGGCTCGAGTAGACAAAGAGCGAGACGAGGCTCACTCGAGGCGGCGGCAGAGACAGCCGCCCGCCCGCCACGCCGCCCACGAGGCGGCACACGAGACGAGGCTCGAGTAGATGAAGGGCGAGACGAGGCTCACTCGAGGCGGCGGCAGAGACAGCCGCCCGCCCGCTACGCCGCCCACGAGGCGGCACACGAGACGAGGCTCGAGTAGACGAAGGGCGAGACGAGGCTCACTCGAGGCGGCGGCAGAGGCAGCCGCCCGCCCGCCACGCCGCCCACGAGGCGGCACACGAGACGAGGCTCGAGTAGACGAAGAGCGAGACGAGGCTCACTCGAGGCGGCCTCGAGGAGACGAAGAGCGAGACGAGGCTCACTCGAGGCGGGAGGCAGAGACAGCCGCCCGCCACGCCACGCCGCCCACGAGGAGGCACACGAGACGAGGCTCGAGTAGACGAAGAACGAGACGAGGCTCACTCGAGGCAGAGGCAGAGACAGCCGCCCGCCACGCCACGCCGTTCACAAGGCGGCACACGAGACGAGGCTCTAGTAGACGAAGAGCGAGACGAGGCGCACTCGAGGCGGCGGCAGAGACAGCCGCCCGCCATGCCACGCCGCCCACGAGGCGGCACACGAGACGAGGCTCGAGTAGACGAAGAGCGAGACGAGGCTCACTCGAGGCGGCGGCAGAGACAGCCGCCAACCCGCCACGCCGCCCACGAGGCGGCACACGAGACGAGGCTCGAGTACACGAAGAACGAGACGAGGCTCACTCGAGGCGGCGGCAGAGACAGCCGCCCGCCACGCCACGCCGCCCACAAGGCGGCACACGAGACGAGGCTCTAGTAGACGAAGAGCGAGACGAGGCGCACTCGAGGCGGCGGCAGAGACAGCCGCCAACCCGCCACGCCGCCCACGTCGAGGCGGCGGCAGAGACAGCCGCCCGCCACGCCACCCCGCCCGCGAGGCGGCACACGAGACGAGGCTCGAGTAGACGAAGAGCGAGGCGAGGCGCACTCGAGGCGGCCTCGAGGAGACGAAGAGCGAGACGAGGCTCACTCGAGGCGGGAGGCAGAGACAGCCGCCCGCCACGCCACGCCGCCCACGAGGCGGCACACGAGACGAGGCTCGAGTAGACGAAGAGCGAGACGAGGCTCACTCGAGGCGGCGGCAGAGACAGCCGCCCGCCATGCCACGCCGCCCACAGGGCGGCACACGAGACGAGGCTCGAGTAGACGAAGAGCGAGACGAGGCGCACTCGAGGCGGCGGCAGAGACAGCCGCCAACCCGCCACGCCGCCCACGAGGCGGCACACGAGACGAGGCTCGAGTAGACGAAGAGCGAGACGAGGCTCACTCGAGGCGGCGGCAGAGACGGCCGCCCGCGCGCTATGCCGCCCACGAGGCGGCACACGAGACGAGGCTCGAGTAGACAAAGAGCGAGACGAGGCGCACTCGAGGCGGCGGCGGAGACAGCCGCCCGCCCGCCACGCCGCCCACGAGGCGGCACACGAGACGAGGCTCGAGTAGACGAAGAGCGAGACGAGGCTCACTCGAGGCGGCCTCGAGGAGACGAAGAGCGAGACGAGGCTCACTCGAGGCGGGAGGCAGAGACAGCCGCCCGCCACGCCACGCCGCCCACGAGGCGGCACACGAGACGAGGCTCGAGTAGACGAAGAGCGAGACGAGGCTCACTCGAGGCGGCGGCAGAGACAGCCGCCCGCCACGCCACGCCGCCCACAGGGCGGCACACGAGACGAGGCTCGAGTAGACGAAGAGCGAGACGAGGCGCACTCGAGGCGGCGGCAGAGACAGCCGCCAACCCGCCACGCCGCCCACGAGGCGGCACACGAGACGAGGCTCGAGTAGACGAAGAGCGAGACGAGGCTCACTCGAGGCGGCGGCAGAGACGGCCGCCCGCGCGCTACGCCGCCCACGAGGCGGCACACGAGACGAGGCTCGAGTAGACAAAGAGTGAGACGAGGCTCACTCGAGGCGGCGGCAGAGGCAGCCGCCCGCCACGCCACCCCGCCCACGAGGCGGCACACGAGACGAGGCTCGAGTAGACAAAGAGCGAGACGAGGCTCACTCGAGGCGGCGGCAGAGACAGCCGCCCGCCCGCCACTCCGCCCACAAGGCGGCACACGAGACGAGGCTCTAGTAGACGAAGAGCGAGACGAGGCGCACTCGAGGCGGCGGCAGAGACAGCCGCCAACCCGCCACGCCGCCCACGTCGAGGCGGCGGCAGAGACAGCCGCCCGCCACGCCACCCCGCCCGCGAGGCGGCACACGAGACGAGGCTCGAGTAGACGAAGAGCGAGGCGAGGCGCACTCGAGGCGGCCTCGAGGAGACGAAGAGCGAGACGAGGCTCACTCGAGGCGGGAGGCAGAGACAGCCGCCCGCCACGCCACGCCGCCCACGAGGCGGCACACGAGACGAGGCTCGAGTACACGAAGAACGAGACGAGGCTCACTCGAGGCGGCGGCAGAGACAGCCGCCCGCCACGCCACGCCGCCCACAAGGCGGCACACGAGACGAGGCTCTAGTAGACGAAGAGCGAGACGAGGCGCACTCGAGGCGGCGGCAGAGACAGCCGCCAACCCGCCACGCCGCCCACGTCGAGGCCGCCGCCGAGACAGCCGCCCG
>NW_005197795.1:0-1552 GCF_000372725.1 Emiliania huxleyi CCMP1516 | reverse complement strand
CTCTCGTGCGCGAGTGGACGGCGGCCGACGGTCGCCGTTTGGTGGGAAGCTTCTGGTTTTCTTTTCTTATATGGTATACCTGTGTTAGTGCAGTGCGCGCCAGTCCCGTGCCCAGTGTTGTGCGAGGGAGTTTTGTTCTAAAATTCTTTTCTTATCCATCGCACCCGCCGGGGGGGGATCTTTTCGCTAGATGCAGCCCTTGATCGAGGCTTCTTGTTTCTTATCAATCTGTGAAGTAAGGTAGTAAACCTTCCCTGAGCTTGTCTCTCACACCCTCCCTCCTAACTTTCGTGTTTCTTAACTGCGAACTTGAATTTAGTCGAAAATAGCCGGGGGACGGGACGTGCCGTGCGATTTCCACCCAATTCCCGGTGTCGGCCTCTTTCGATGTTCGCGGAGGAGCTTGGCGCGAACGAGAGCCGCAAGTGGAAGTACCCACCTCTCGGCGAGTGCAGCAATGCGGTCGGTTCAACCACCAACGCATGCGGAGTTGTGTGGACTGCGGCAACGCTTTGCGGGTGTCCGCGCCGAGGCGGCAAGCCCAAATCCACGTGTTGACAAGAAATTAGGTGACGTTATCGGGGACCGGCCTGGTGAAATGCCTGGGCCGTCAACCGCCGTATCCTCATCGGTTGACAATCGACTGCAACCGGCACGCTCGATAGCCTCAGAGGCCCGTGGTGGAGTCAAAGCAACGCCGTACCAGATTCACAAGCTCGTCAAGGCGGCAGCGAGTGAGGGTGCGTTTGTGCGCCCCCTGCGTTTAAGGCGGCAGCAGGTGCGGTTGTCGGGTGCCCCATTGCCACCACCAGCTCCGCGTCAGTGCTGTCGGCACGCTATGCGAGACCGCCTATCAGTGCCCGCGCTGTTCTGGCCTCTTTCAAGCGGCCATTGCGTCAAGGCGCGACATAGTCTCCACCCCTGGCCGGACCTCTCCCCAACACCCGCTACTGGCAGCCATCGGCGGACCTCCCACTCATTACCTCCCACGACTGCTACAGATCATTGCCAAGAGGCAAGGTCGTCAAGAACATCCCGGGCTTCTCCGACGATAAAAGCGACGTATGCATCTGAAGCGAACAGGAATGAATTCCGACCGCACACACCTTGTGAGAAACAGTTGTGGTTTTTCACTTTCTTGGTTGCAAGAACAGTCGGGCGGTGGTCGGAGGTCTAGAATGTGAAGTCTGAAGAACAGACCACGTGCTGGGTTTTCAAACGGATGGTCCCTTGTGTCGCAGTCACACACACACGCGCGCGCGCGTGGGCCGCGTTCTTTTCTTGTGCGCGCCAGTCCCCCGTGCCTAGAGCTAGCTGAGTTGTGAGGGGGAGTTTTGAGACGTTCGTTGACGTTGTTAAACGTGGTTTCTTTTGAGGCGAGCGCACGAGAGCATTGTGCAGCGCCGCACTTTGCCATGCAAATCATCGCGAAGACCTCATACGAGGCGCAGTGGTCGCCGCCCAGCATGCCGAGGTAAAGCCGCTCTCCCGGCTTGATGTTGCAGAGCGAGATGCTGCCCTCGTACTCGTCCGCCCCCATGTACTTGAAGGG
>NW_005197796.1:0-1552 GCF_000372725.1 Emiliania huxleyi CCMP1516 | reverse complement strand
GGCGCGAGTTGCACAGAGGCAGCGGCGTGGGCCAGCAATAGTGGGAAGTGTGCCCCGCGCACCTCGGGCAGCTTGGCCGGGAGTGCGAGCGGCGTGAAGCCCTCCATGAAGAGCGTGAGCGACCGGAGCGACGGGTGGCCCGACAGCACCTCGAGCCCCTTGTGCACCTGTGCGCAGTGGGGGGCGCCTCTGCCTGGCTGGCTGGCTGGCTGGCTGGCTGTGGACGAGTCTCGGACATGTCATGGACGTGTCCTCGCCTGGCTGGCTGGCTGGCTGGCTGGCTGGCTGGCTGGCTGTGTCTGTTTGTTCGCTGCGGCCTTGGAGCCGAGCGTCAGCGACAGCGACTCGAGCACAGGCGACTCGGCGACGGCCTTGATAGTCGCCTCGGTCGCCCTCATCTGCGCGCAACTCGAGTGGCGGCGCGTCGTGTCTTGCCGAAAGCTGCGCAGGCGGCCTGTCTTGGCGAGGGCCTTGGCGGTGGGGCGCCGGCGGTCAGTGCGGCAAGGGGGGGCGGGGTGGGGGGTGGGGGGTGGGGGGGAGGTTAAGGGCGGTGCCTTGACGCCGAGAGAGCTGACGCCGAGGCAGCCGGACACGTCGAAGGAGGTGAGGAGAGAGAGCGGCCCCTCCTTGGCCGCCGCGATGGCGCGAAGCGAGGCGTCGCTCAGCCAGGAAAAGTCGTGCGCCTTGATCGCGCGGAGCGAGCGGAACGGGGCCAGCCGCCTGGTCATGTCGGCGAAGAGCGCCTCGTCCGACACTTCAGCGTGTGGCTGCTTCGCGTAGCGAAGGTGCTTCTCGCTGCAGATCCCGGCGAGATCGAGCTCGTGCTCAAAGGTTGCCAACACGTACTGCCGCCACTCCTTGCACACGCCTGACGCGCGCTGTGCGGTCGCCGGACTCGCACGCAAGCGCGCCCACACGAGGGCGCCAGCGTCATCGTCGAGGATGACCCCACCGGCGTGGAGGTGAGGCGGCGCAGGCATGCCCGGCGATGCTGCGGACGAGGAGGCGCGCCACTTGTTCTGCCGATTCGGACGTGACATAGTCGTTGGCGAAGTCCGGGTGGAGTGAGTGGTGGTCGGAGGGGCAGGGGTGTGTGTCGCTGTGGGGTGTCGGCGGTGGCGGGAGTGGCGGTGGTGTGAAGCTGCTCGCAACATGCGTGTCGCGCACTCATTCATGACCGGTCTCAATGTCCCACCCCCCTGCGCGCGGGCCTTCTAGGCCCGCGGGTAGTCTCACCCCATCCCCAGGGCCTCCAGGGCTCGCACCTCAACCTCTCACAGACCAGCGCATATAGCGCCATAGGACGTATTTTCTTGTCAATAACAAGGCTGTGAACCATGACCTAGAGGGGCAGGAGGCTGAGTTGAGGAAATCGGAGGACGCGACCCACTTCGCCGCAGACTACGGTCCCGCGCCTCGCCAAAACACACGATTATACTCGCGCCACCACTCGAACATACAGTTAGGCCGCTTGACCGCGTGCGCGTGGTTCGCCTTCTTGTACGCCACGTAGCCGCCGTCGCTCGGCTTGAACACCGTCCGTGCAATCATG
>NW_005197797.1:0-1553 GCF_000372725.1 Emiliania huxleyi CCMP1516 | reverse complement strand
TCGGTTTTTTGCGCGCGGGATGCGCTCTCTTCGTGCGGTCTTGCCCCGCCTCACCGTCACGTGGCGCTCACTCGTGGCGCGAGCAAGTACATGCGCACGGGGTAGATGTCGCTCGGGAAGTCGGCCTGTCGGGTGGACTTGACCACACGGTACCCAGCTCGCCGGAAGAGGGCCATGTGGTGGGCGTGCGTCCGCAGCACCGCCGCGTTCTCGGCGTCAAGCATGTAGTTGCCGCGGCCCTCGCGGCACTTCTTTGGCGGCGCCGTGTTCTCCTTGACCACCACGAGTCCGCCTAGGTACACGGCCTAACCAGTCACCCTCGGATCGAACACAACAGCAGGACGGCGTGCGAGCGCGCCCGGGCGGACGGCGCCGTGGCAGGCAGCGAGCAGCCGCACAACGCTGTGGTCCGTCAGATGCCCGAGGATCCACTGCGCCCAGATGGCGTCGTACGTGCCAGCTGGCGGGACAAACTCTCGCAGGCTGGCCAGCGTGAAGTCAAGCCGCGAAGAGTCGTCGCACAGCGCTGTGCGCGCAGCCTGCAGCAGCGGAGCGCTCACCTCGACGAGGTGGACCCGCTCGAAAACCTTGAGGAGTACGCCACCACTCACGCGGCCCGAGCCCGCGCCCAGGTCAAGCGCGAGTGAGCCCGCAGGCGCCGTTTCGCCTCCGAGCGCCGCACGGAGGAAGTGCAGTGAGCCGGACAGGTCGACCCCGTCCACCGACCCGCAGCCGCCAAGCACGTCGTCGCACGCGGACCAGTGTGCAATCGACCGCTCGTACCACTCGTCCTCCGAGCAGTGCCACCAGAGGGCAGTTTTGCGGCGGCGCGAGGCGGGCATCTTTGTTGGCGGGAAGCCAATACCTAGGCGCGGCAGCGAGCGGAGAAAAGAATTCGGGCCGCGAACACTGGCACGACAAGGGCGCGGACTGGCGCGGACTGCACACGCACCGGCTCACCTAGAGAAAAGAAGATAAGAAAAAGCGCGGATAGGAGGGAGGATCGAGGGGAGGGAGGATCCCCTTCGGAGTGGGGGTAAGGAGGCCGAGTGTGGAGCGGGGGGTTCCGAGCGGTGGTGTCGGTGAGGAGTGTGTGTGTGTTGTCGTGCTAGTGTCTGGTGTCTACTAGCTCCGAGTAGAGGGGGCGTTCCGCTGCTTCTAGGGGAAACCCGGAGCGCAGAGCCAACCCTCGGAGACCCGTGTTTATTTTATGGCCCTTTCCCTGCGAACGCGCACCCCCGGGGCTAGGGCTCTCTAGCCCGCAACCCGATACCGATCATCCGGCCCGCTGGGTGCGCTTCTTAGCTCCCCGGCCCTGGATGTGAGGTTAATGACTGCACTCCAAGTGCTCCAAGTGCTCCAAGCGCCGCGACGCGCTCGACCAGGTGGCGGAGCTGCAGAAGGGGCGCACGGCGGCCGCCTGACGCTCGTGTGGAGAGTGGCCGAGGCTGAGAATTGACGCGCGCCGTCACTGTGAGGGTTTGCGATTCGTTCGTCATGTAAACTGAGCGGGACCGGCACTGCCGTGCTCCGATCCCCCCTCCAATCTTTTT
>NW_005197798.1:0-1553 GCF_000372725.1 Emiliania huxleyi CCMP1516 | reverse complement strand
AGCGGCGGCGCTCTCGCTGTTTGAGCGATGTTTTGAGCCTGGGATCCCATGCCACTGCGACCGGCGTGCCCGGGAGCAGAGATCGCGCGCGCGCCGCATTCACGACGCGCGCGCGATCTTCGCGGAGTCGGGTCCCCAGAGGGAAGTGGACTTTTCGGCCGACGTCCAGCGGCGCGCAAGGAAGCAGGCGCAGCGCCGGCGGTGTCGCGCTGCATGGGCCGGCAGGGTGCAGTGGCGAGGGGCGGCGGGCTCGGACGTCCACCGAGTCGCTCCGCGCGGCAGGCGGAGCGCGCGCGCGGGCCAGGAGGCTCTCGGCAGGCTGAAGAGGACATCTGCGCTTATTGCGGGGCGGGCGGGACTCCACTTTGTATTCGGCACACGCCTCCCTACCGGTATTAATACCGGGTCAGGTATTTCTTTTCCTTCGCGCGAGCTGCTGCGCCGCAAGCCACATCGGCCGGCGCACTCTCGCCGCCGTGGCGCGCACACGCCTTCTCCCCCACACCGCGGCCGCGCGTTCTCGTGGCGGCTCCGCGCCAGCACCGCGCCACGCCGGCTCCTCTCCAGAGACGAGAGCCGTCGGCGCGATCGCGCGCAGACGCTTTCCCGCCATCTCACAATCACTGCCCTCTCGCCGCAGCCATGTCTTCGTCCGCCTCGCGGCTCATGCGCGAGGAGCGCGACGTGCAGAACCAGACCGTCCCCACCATCTTTGCCCAGCCTGAGGAGACGGACATCCACCACTGGCGCGTCCCAAACCCCGGGACACTCTCTGCGCCGTCTCCTGCGCCCGCATCCGCACCCCAAAAGGCCTCGTGTTGCGGTCCGCGGCCGGTCCCGACCCCGGCGCCAACCCCGTCCCCCTCTCCCGTCTCCGCCCCGGTCACACCTCTTGCCCTACTCTGACTGCGCGCAGGCGAGCGATGATCGTCGGTCCTCCCGGCACGCCGTACTGCCTTGGTCTGTTCCACTTCGACATGCGGTTCCCGCAGGACTACCCCAACTCGGCCCCGAAGGTGCACATCACCACCACCTCGGGCGGGTCCGTCCGCTTCAACCCGAACCTGTACGCCACCGGAAAGGCGCGCCGGCCCGAGCTCCGCTGCGCCCGCTCCCGCTGCGCCCGCTCCCGCTGCGCCCGCTCCTGCCGCCAGAGCAGCTCACGCCGCTCCGCCGCCGCTCGCCCTGCGCCGACCGGCGCTCCTCCCGCCCTCAAACGCGCGCCCTCCGCCTCCGGCGCTGCTCGCTGCCCGAACTCCCTCGCCCTCCTTCCCCCACGCCAGGTTTGCCTTTCCATCCTCGGCACCTGGCGCGCAGAAAACTCGGGCGAGGATGTAGTCGGCGGCGCAGTATGCCCGAGAGGCAGCCGAGGTATGACCGGAGCGTACCCGACACGTAGGCGAGATGTGGTCGGCGGTGCAGTCGGTCTCTTCGGTGCTCATGAGCATACAGTCTCTGCTGCACGACGCGCCGTACCACAACGAGCCCTCCTTTGAAAAGGACGACGGATCGGGAGACCCGCAGCGGTACAACCACAAGATCCTGCACGAGAC
>NW_005197799.1:0-1553 GCF_000372725.1 Emiliania huxleyi CCMP1516 | reverse complement strand
TCGCGCTCTACAGTCGCTCTACATCGCTCTACAACGCACCCGCTTCGTCCCGCGCCGGATGTAGAGCTCTACAGCGCTCTACAGCTCTACATCCCTACAGCTGTTCAGCGCTCTACACCCTACATCCTCTACACCCTCCCTCAGCGGGCGAGAGGGCGGTCCTGGCGGAGCTTAGGGCGATCGGTCTGTCGTTCGCGGCCAGCACCGGCGTTCTCAGGCCGGTGCAGCCGCGGGAAGTGCGGAGCCTGGCAAGACGACTGGTTGGCTCGACGGACCTTCTTGGACAGGTTTTCCGGTGGGAGGGGGAGCGGGAGGACTACCCCTCGTCAACGACATTGCACCGGGACCGACACAGTCGGGGGGGCAGGCGATGAAGGCGCACGCCTGCTGTGTGAAGAGGCGTGCGGCATCGGCGGGCCCGCTGTCCGAACACAACTCGGCCTTTGATATCCGGTCGGTGTGGGACCGAATCGAGAGGGACCGGGTGAGGGGGGAGGCGACGCGACTACTGCGCAGTCTGCGGCCTGATGCGGAGCGGGGGGGGGGAGAGGCGGAGCCGTCGGCGAATCCGGGCCCTGCCCCCCCCCCTTCTCGGGGGGAGACGAGAGCTAGCCCCCCCCCCCCACGAGCGGGGTGGACGGCCGCGACGCGTGGAACCACGGCTGGAACGGCCGCAGGGGCAGGGGGCATCCCCTGAGGCCCCGCCCCAGGAGTTGTGGCGACCGGCACCGCCATCAGGCCCGCCCTCACCACCACCGCCTCCGCCCCCGCCGCTGGAGCGACCGCTGGGTCGAGGAGCCGCCCCTGGGGGTCCACACCAGGCGGTGCGGCCGCCAGTGCCGCCATCGTTCCCGCCGCCTTAAAAATTTGTGGAAACTACGTGAAATTCCGAGCAATCAGCTTTGGACGTTCCCGGTTGGTTGACGGACCGCCAAATGGAAGGCAACCAAGGCGGCCCAAGGGCGATGGCCTCGACCTTCAGCTCATCCTCGTCCGACGGCGACAGCCGCACTGCCCCACTCGACGGCCTCCGCGTCGTCGAGATCGGCTCCTTCCTCGCCTGCCCGCTCACCGCGCGGCACCTCCTCGACCTCGGCGCGTCAGTCACGGCCGTGGTGCGACCAGAGTCCGCTCGGGGGCAGCGCGCTGAGCTGGCGTGGCGGCCAGAGACGACGAGGGCATTGAGGAGTGGCAAGGACGTCGTGACCCTCGACCTCAAGTCGCCGGCCGGGCAGGAGGCGCTCGACGAGCTCTTCGTTGCGGCCGACGCTGTCGTCGTCGGCTTCGCTCCAGCGGTGTGCCGCCGGCTCCGCCTGACGGCCGAGCGGGTACATGAGGTCAACCCTCGCGCCGTGCTTGCTCACCTGCCCGGCTTTGCGACGGGCGACGCGGAGCGGAGCAAGATTGAGGCGTGGGAGGCGTCCATCCTCGCAGAGGCCGGCGTCTTCCGAGACATGGGCATCAACCGCCAGCTCGCTGGCAAGCTCGCCTCGTACTCGCCTCTGCCTCTCGCATCGTCGTACGCCTCCATCTTTGCCGCCCTCGGGGTCGTT
>NW_005197800.1:0-1553 GCF_000372725.1 Emiliania huxleyi CCMP1516 | reverse complement strand
TGCACAGAACATCGCTGAACAGCAGCAGAGTGTGCAGCTGGGGCGTGTGCTGCGCTATGAACAAGCAAGCACGCTGCGGCACTGTGGGAGCTTCACAGCCTTGTTATTCACTTCACACCGAGGTCTCGCAGGTCATTTTCCACGAACTGTTCTCGCCAAGGCTGTGAGGGCGTCTGTTCACACGCTTGCCATGATGTAGGTGGATGCCGCCGCCGGGCCCGACGGCGCGAGGGGTCTCCGTACTCCGTCCATGCCCTCCGTGCTGCAGAGTCGGGTGGGCTTTGGCGCAATCTGCTTGCTGGGCGCGGGTACGTCGACTCAGTCAGTGCTGGCGCGTGGTCCGTGCACCGTGGACAGCAGGACAGGCACAGGGTCGGAGGCGTCGTGTGGTCATGACCACAGTGGTTTGGCAGGACCACCAGGCTCCCCCACCAGGCTCCCCCACCAGGCTCCCCCATCAGGCTGGCTCCCCCACCCACCAACCAGGCTCCCCCACCCAAGAATTTTACAAGAACAACTCTCTCTCACACACAGCAGACAGGCTCGACACAGGTGCGGACTGGCGCGTGCTAGCACTAACACAGAAAGAAAGAAAGAAAACAGACCAGCCAAGGGAGGGATGGGAGGACCTAACTTGGCAAACCAAGAAAGCGCAGACGCACAACGAAACGTCGCGAGTCTGGGACTACACCTCTCCGACGCGCTCGACTAGTCGACGCATACTCGTAGTGAGGAACCAACTTCTTGTGATGAGGTGCTACGCGACTGCGTTGGTTCTCGCCGCGGTCGCGACTGTCACCCAAGCCGGTGTCCACATCATCGCGGAGCGCGAGATCGTGTACGGCAGGCTGCTCGGCTCCGGCGGCTTTGCTGACGTTTACAAGGCCACGTGGATCAAGGACCGCGGCAGCTACGGCCTAACAGCGAGCGGCGGCGGAGCCGGCAGCGGAGGCAGCGGCAGCCGCTGTAGCTGCGCCGGCGGCGCTGCAAACGGAGGCGGCAGCGGAGGCGGCAGCGGCAGTGGGAGCAATGCAGGTGGCAGCGGGTGTGGGGCCGGCGCGCCGCGAGAACAGCCGCAGTTGCAGCAGTCGCAGTCGTCCTCCGGGGAGCCGGCAAGCGACAGCAGCGGCGGCGCCTGCGCCGGGGAGGGGCCGGTCCTGCCCCAGGTCCGGCTGGCGGTTGCCGTCAAGCAGCTGCACGCGGCGCCGCAAGACACGCGAGCCATGCGGTCGTTTTGCCAGGAGGTTGGGCTGATGGGCCGGCTCTCGCACCCAAATTTGGTGAGGCTATACGGCGCCACCGTCTCGCCCGACGGCTCCCTCGGCATTGTCACCGAGCTCCTCCCTCGCGCGTCGGTCTTTGCACTCTTGCACCCGAGGGGCGCGCGCGGTGCCGCCGGCGACACCCCGCCCCCCCTCCCCTTGGTATGGCGGCTGCTGCGGGGCTGCGCGCGTGGGATGGCGTACCTCCACTCCCTCAACCCGCCCATCATCCACCGGGACCTGAAGTCGCAGAACCTTCTGCTCGCCGAGGACTACACCTTGAAGGTCGCG
>NW_005197801.1:0-1553 GCF_000372725.1 Emiliania huxleyi CCMP1516 | reverse complement strand
CTAGACTTTGCTCGGATTGCGAGCGCGCTGGTAGTAGTCGTGGGCGTCACCAGTCACCTTGGGAGCGGAGCTGCTCTTAGTCCTAGAAGATGTAGGATTGCGAGCGTGGGTGCTAGCAATCGCACAGAGATGCTACGATTGCGAGGAGTGCTGCTCACAATCCTTCGACTTCTAGGATTGAGAGCGAGGCTGCTCTCAATCCTTCCGGTCTAGAAAAGAAGGTTCACCGCCACATACGCTGAAAAGTCGTCAAAAGCAGAGGAACTCTCAAAAGCAGCGCCCGCCCGGGAAGGAAAACTTGCGAACAAACATACCGCCAGGACGCCGCCCCTCGAGCATCGGAATAGAGAGAGATTTTTAGAAGCCAACAAGAAATGTCGCAAATGTGGCCCCCCGAGTGATTTGGGCTCGGCAGCTTGTCGACTACCGGCCGAAGCCGGAGTCGGAACCGTAGCCGAGATGGTCTTCGAGGGTGTCGAATATGTCATTCGCCTCGCTAGTGGAGCCGGTGCCGCGGAGTCGCGGTCGGAGGAGGAGTCGTCGTCTTTCTTCGCGGCTGCGAGCTCACTCACTTTGTTTGGCGACCGCACTCCATCCGGGGTCGAGACCTGTGTTTCTCCGCGTTCACCCTTGGGGACCCGCTGTGGGCGGGGAGGGCCCCTGCACACAGCGCGGATGTGCCCAAGGCACGAGGGCAAGAGCAGGCCGGGTTCCCTCGCTTGGTGCGACGACGCGGCCTCTCACTCGCTCTCACTCGGACGCCTCGCCGCGCCCCGCCACGACCAGCCCACAATGGGGAAGGGCCGTCTCGGCGCCGTCAATGGCGGCCGCGCGGCGCCGGACATAAAGAACAAGATCAAGCGCCAGCAAGTCTACCACAAGCTCAAGCGCGAGGGCGGCAAGGCCCAGCGCAAGGCGCGCGCGCTCCGGCAGAAGGAGGCGGAGGCGCTAGGCGAGGCGGCGCCGGCGCACGTGCAGCGCACGCTGGACAACACGCGCGAGGCGGACGACACGATGGTCCAGCCGGGTGACGAGGAGGTCGCCGCGGAAGACTCGTTCGACGAGTTCTCCGCCCACTTCTCTGGGGACGTGCCGCCGCGCACGCTCGTGACCACCGGGCGATATCCGTCCGACAAGCTGCTCGGCTTCATGGAGGAGATGGTGACGCTGCTTCCGAACTGCGAGTACCGCCAGCGCGGCGCGGTGCCGCTCAAGCAGCTTGTCGACGCGTGCAACGAGCGCGGCTTCACCTCGCTCCTCGTCTTCACCGAAAACAAGGAGAAGAAGCCGCAATCGCTCTGGCTGGTCAAGCTGCCGTACGGGCCGACGGCGCGCTTCAAGGTCTCGTCGCTCGTCCTGCCCAAGCGCATCGCTGGGCATGGCCGTCCGACTGCCCACCGACCGGAGCTCATCCTCAACAGCTTTGGCACCCGCCTCGGGCACCGGCTCGGACGGATGCTGGCGCGCCGAACCCCCCCCCCCCTCCGCCCCCGCACCGGCCTCTCTGGCCGCCCGCCGCCCCTGGCCGCGCCGCGTCCTCTGCCCCCCCCCCC
>NW_005197802.1:20411-33478 GCF_000372725.1 Emiliania huxleyi CCMP1516 | reverse complement strand
GGGCTGTCTATGCGGGTCTGGGCCCGCTGGTAAAACCCGCCCCGTCTCTGAGAGGCGCTGCGCATCCTGCCAAGTCAGTTGCGTGTCTGGGTCAACGAGAGGGGAAGGCCAGCCCTCAACCGCGTGCGCATACGGCCGCAGCACAGCCTCCACGCAAACAGCCTCGTCGGCGAGCTCCGGCAGCCATCGGCGCACGTACAACCCGCCGGCGTCGTACTTTGCGGCCTGTGAGACGGTGCGGAAGTGTCGCTGCTTTGGGTCGCCGCCAGCGCCGGCGAAATAGCTCCAGTTACCCCAATTTGCGCTGACCTATGTAAAAGAGTGCATGCACACGTGTACCTCGTGTTGTGCTGCCTGCTACCGACTCCACTCCTACCTCGTGGTCCGTTAGCAGCCACTGGAACCACTCGGCGCCAGCCCGCCAGTCAAGGCGCAGATCCTTCGCGAGGAGGGAGGCGGCGTTTTGCCGCACGCGGTTCGAACAGTAGCCTGAGCCCCGCAACGCACGAAAAACGTGAGGGACGCGCCGCCGCTGACTCCTGAGCTGCACGCGAGCAGTCGAACCCGTCTGCTGCAGCTGCCGCATCGCCGCGTCGACGAGTGGGAGGCCGGTATGGCCCGTCGCCCATCGTCGCCTACGGGACGCATCGTACACGTGACCTCCACCAGTCGCAAGGCTTTGGGGCAGCTCATCACCCGTCGGCTGTGCCAGGCGTTTTCGTGCTGCGCCGGCTGCAGCCACTCGACCAGCGCCTCGCCTCCCTTGGGAAAGCCCTTGCGCCCATGGACCGGCCTCCAGCCGCGGCTGCTGAAAAGGGCTGCCCCGGCAGCCATGCCCGCGTAGATGAAGTAGTCCCGCATCTCCATGTGCGAGCCAAGCCAGCCGCACCCCTCCGTGGCCGCGGCCGCCTCGTGCACCTGCCGCGGCGAGAGACAGCCCAGCGCGAGCGGCACGCCCAGCAGCGACGAGTCGGCCTCTCCCGTCCCCGCGATGTGCCGGTCGGCCGACGCCGCCATCCCGCTCCCCACGAAGCGGCGCAGCCGGGAGAGCGCAGCATGCTCAGTGGCGAGAGTGGCGGTGGAGCATTCCACACCGCTGCCTCTGATGCCGCCTCCGCCCTCGCTGCCGACCTCGGCGCCGCCCTCCCCCCCCCTGCCGCCACCATTACCGTCCTTGCTGGCGGGCCCTCCCGCGCGAAGAGCGGCCGCCACGACACTCGAGGCGGCCCCATCCGGCAAACCGAAGAGGAGCCGGCCGTTGGGACTAACTTCGAGAGCGGGCGCCACAAGCTGAGCGAGCGAGGGCAGTTCGCCAAGCTCCAGACCCAACCCCTATTGCGCAATGGAGTGAGTGTGGGTGCCTTCTTAAGAGCAACTCGCCGGAAGCATAGTCCCAGCTCCACCGTTAGTTCTGCGGGAGAGAGAAACCTCTGCCCCCGCAGACCGGCGGAAGTGGACTCGGCGGCTCTCGGTGGCCCATGCGACCGCACAGCGCGCCGCCAATCGCCCATCACGCGAGGCATCCCCTCGAGGCGACGCGCCCAGTCAACGCCGCCGCCGCCGCCGTCCGCAGCCTTCCCAGAGGCGCCCGACGAGCCGCGGCGCTTCTTCGCGGGGTACTTTTGCCGCGGGTGGGCGAGGGATGCCCACTCGTCGGGCGCCTGTTCACGCTCCTCTCTGTCTGTGAGTACATAGTGCGCCGTGAACGCCGCGACGCTGGCTCGTCGGCTGCCGGCAACTCGTCGGGATGGAAGAGCGTGCACCCTCCAAGCTCGGCGCTTGCTCGGCAGCCGGCGCGCGTCATCGCCTCCCGCACGCGGCTCGAAGTGCGCCGCTCCTCCCAGCCAGCCTCCTCGTGCCACGCCACCTCGCCAGCGCAGCAGCGAGCGGCGAGCAGAGGAAGCTCCGCCTCTGGCCTTCCAAACCGGACGAGGAGCTCGCCACCGCGCGCGCGCAGCGAAGCACGCAGAGCTGTCACCGCCGCGAGGAGCGCCCGCGCGGCATGAGGGCCTGTTCGGACCTGTTCGCAGCCGAGGGTGTGAATAGACGCTGTCCGCAGCCATCGAGGGGCGGCGCGATGCGCCGGACGGAGCACGTCCCAAGCGGGTGTGAATAGAGGGTGTGAATAGAGGGTGTGAATAGAGGGTGTGAATAGAGGGTGTGAATAGAGGGTGTGAATAGACGGACCACGTCCCAAGCGGGTTGCGCGCACGACGGCACGCGGGCAAAGTCCGCAGGGTCAAAGATGTAGACTGGCACCACGCGGGTGATGCCCGAACACGCACAAGCCCTCCTCTCGCGGTAGAGAGCGTTGTCCTCGAGCCGCAGATCGCGACGGTGCCAGATGAGAGTGCAGCTGCCGCCAGCGACGCTGCCACTGCCGCCGTCGCCGCCGCCGCCACGGCCGCCATCGCTGCCGCCACTTTTGCCGCAATCGCGTTCGCCTCCGCCGCCATGCGCTGTAGGAGCCGGGCTGCCGCCTCTCGAGGAGGAGCAAAGTGGCGTCGGGGGCAACTGCAGTGGCGTCGATGGCGACGACGGCGGCGACGGCGGCGGCGACAGCGGCGACGGCGGCAACGGTGGAGGTGACGAAGGCGGTGGCGGCGGCGGCGGTGACGACGAAGAGAGTGGTGGCGGTGCCAGCGACGTGGGCGGCTGCGACAGCAGCGGGAGCGCACCCTCGGCGCAGTCCCTGACGACCAGCAGCCCGGCGCGGTGCGCGTCCGGTGCGCCACTGCGGCTCTGGAGGAAGCCCTTCTTGGCGGCGAGCGCGCAGCAGAGGCCTACGCAAGGCGGAGGGAAGGCTCAGGGAGAGGGTTGCCCGGAGCGCGTCTTGGCGGCGAGAGGGAGGAGAGGCCGAGCGCTGATACCGCCGCCGGGTCGCCGCCCTCCTCCTCCTGCGCCGCCCTCAGCTCGTTGGGCTGCAGGCCGTACAGAGCCGCCAGAGGAAGGTACTCTGCGGCGGCGCGCACCGCCGCGTAGGGAGAGTGGACGGCGCCGGGAGGGGTCAGGCCGCAGAGCTCGCGCACGCGCGCCGCAGCCATGCCGCCAGCCTCACCCTCTCCGCCCTCTCCCCCGCCGCCGTCACCGCCGCAGCCCCACGCGGCGGCATCGCTCGCGTCGAGGGCAGGCGTGTCGCGGACCAGCAAGCCCGGAGAGAGGTGCACCGCCTGTTCATCAGCATCGAGAGGTTCCCCGAGGTCAGCCACCCGAGGCTGCCCGAGAGAGCCGCCTCCTGCACGCGTCGGGTGTGGCCTGGCTGCCGCGAGACACTCGCGAGCCTGCGGCCGCCGCAGAGCGCGTTGAACAGCGACGACTTGCCCACGTTGCAGCGGCCGAGCAGGCTGATCACGGTGCGGCGGCCGCCGCCAACACGCATCACGGCTCTCTCTTCATGCTCCGCGGGCCCCTCGGCAACCTCGGCGTCGCTGTCACCACCCATGTCGCTGTCACCAGCGCCACCGTCCACGCCGCCGCCGCTGCCACCGCTTCCGTCGCTGCTGTCGCTGTCGTTGCTCATGATTTCGCGCGTCGCTGGCGCCGCCGCGACCGCCAGCGGCGAGGCCCCTCCCTCGCGGTGCTTTGCCCTCTGGTGCTTTGCCCTCCTCACGCCTCGCACGAGCTCCGTCTGCTCCGCAGGCATCCTCGCGCCGCACACCTCCGCCAGCCGCTCCGCGTCTCGCCGCACGCTAGCGCGCTCCTGGTGACGCGGCGAGCAAGGGTGAGTCGGAGCGACGGGCGGGCGCGCGTGAGGCGCACGCTCCTTGCTCGTGAGGTGGGCTATGATGCAGGCGCTGGGCTATGTATCAACGAGCTCCTCGCTCGTGAGGTGGGCGTGCAGCCAGCGGCGGCGAGACCCGGCGCCGGCGCGCGCGCGAGAGACGTCCATTGCCCTGCCGACGGCGCTGAAGCGGAGGACGGCCGCCGCGTGCGGGCAGATGCGGCGAAGGTGGCCCTCCCACGCCCGCAACGCCGCCTCCTCCACCAGGTCCGCCTTGGAGAGGACCAGAACCACCGCCTCGCCGCGCCGCCTCAGCGCGCCGCGCAACTCGGCCGGCAGGTGGAGCAGCGGGTGGCGGCTGTCGAGCAGAACGCAAAGGACGTGCCGCGTCGCGCCTGACAGGCTCTTTTGGACGTGATCTAGACGGGACCTGGATGCGTCGCCGTCACGCAGCAGCCCTTGCCGCCGCCGTCGCCGCCGTCGCCGCCGTCGTGGCCTTCTCCGTCTGGCAGAGAGACCGCGGCGCTGAGCGCCTCAGCGCAGCGGGCGAGCGGCGCACTTGCTCGCAAGCAGAGCGGCGGCGCGCAGGAGAGCGACGCCGGAGAGCGCAGCGGCTCCCGCGCCGCGGTGAGCAGCACGTCGGGCACCGCCACCGTATCGCCGCCGCCGTCCGATTCATCAGCCGCGTCGGCCGAGGCGGCTGCGGCCGTGGCGGCGGCTGCGGCTCGCGCCTTTGCCCTCTGCTCCTTGAGCTGCTTGGCCTTTGCCTGTGGGCAAGTCCGAAGCGTGTGAAGGCGCTGCTCCTGGTGCCGCCTCAAGCTGCCGCTGCCTCCTGCCTTGCCACCCTTGCCCACGGGCTGGTGCTCGGACCGCCTCTCCCGCCCGTGCCTCGCGCCGTGCTGCGGTTCCTCGGAGATATGCCTACCGCTCCGCCGGCTGGCGAGCCAGCTGCGGCAGGCGCTGCCCTTTGCGCAGGCGACCGCGTCCTCGTCCGCCGGCGCGCCCGCTCTCACGAGCCGCATGACGACGGGGAGATGGCCGCTCCGTGCAGCCTCGGCGAGCGGGGTGCGGCCCGCCCGGCAGCGCGACTCGATGTCGGCGCGGCAGGTGATCAGGTGCGCGACCACTCGCTCGGCGCCGCCGTTGGCCGCCGCGTGCAAAGGCGTCCACCCGACCTGGTGGCAGCAGGAGCCACGAGTGGAGTGAGAAGCAGCGAGGCTCAGTGGCTTGGCCGATACTCGACGAGTGAGCAGTGGTGAGAGTGAGCAGCGGTGAGAGTGAGCAGCGGTGAGAGTGAGCAGCGGTGAGAGTGAGCAGCGGCGATGGGTGAGCAGCGGTGATAGTGAGCAGCGGTGAGAGTGTAGCGGCGAGAGTGAGCAGCGGTGAGCGGTGAGAGTGGCACCTTATTGCGGAGCTCGAGGTCCACACCTTCATCGAGAAGGCGGGTCACGGCCCTTACATCGTCGCGGCGGCAGTGGCTCCAGATATTGCCGGTGCGTACCTCGTATTGATCGCCCGCCTTGGCCATTGGCGACAGCTTCAGTTTCTCCGACAGGTCGCCGCGTCGACTTTTGCAGCAGAGGCGGCAGCGCAGGCGGCAGATGAAGAGTGGGGTTCCAGGAAGTTGCTTTGGGGAGACTAGTGTGGACCTGCGACGGGACCCGTCAGTTGTTCGGGCATGAGAGACGCAGGATCTGCACGCCACAGGGGGGCCACTCCGCATTTGCATTTTGGTTTTGGGTTGTCGGAGATCATCCATCGGCATCGCAAGCATTTACCAGTCAGTCACGTCAGTCCACAGTCGTCGGCACGTGGAGCAGAGTCGCTGCATGCAACGGCGCCGCCACACGCTCCGGACGACCGACACACCGACACACCACGCACAATGGGAGGCTATCGCGCACGATCGGGCATCGCGCCGCAAACACCTCGCCACACAGAAGGGGGGAGGCAGAACCCCACGCACCGGAGCAGCGCAGACACCTTACACGTCAGCGCTCGCTTCGCTGCCGGGTACCTTATGGAGCAGCATGCGCAGGTAGAAAGACTCGCCAGCGCTCGGATGCACCGCGTACAGGCGACCGACAGTCGGCTCCGGGGGGTACTTCTGCAGCGGCTTCCACGCCTTCTCCTTCTTGTCGTACGTGTAGTGCTCAGGGAAGTCGCAGTACAGCGCCGACCACGTGTCGGTTGAGATGCGCGCCTCTGGATGGAGCCGCAGGTAGTCGAGCCACGCGGTGAGGGTGGTCGTCGGCGGGCCGTCCTCTGCAGCCTGCTGCTCCGTGCCCTCGGCAAACTGCACGCGCTGCAAGTTGGGCAGGTGGCACTGCAGCCGTGCCACGACAGGGCTGCGCGAGTACATGTCGAAGTTAAACGTCCGCCAGCAGCCCTCCGCGGAGCCGATGGAGCGCATGTCCTGGTACATCTCGATCTCGTTGACGTCGTCGGCTCTCTCGCGCACGGCGACCATCGCACGGTCGGGGCCCTTGTAGACGTACTTGTAGAGATACTTGACGCCGCCCATGGAGAAGCAGATCTCGACGTTGAGATGGCATCGGTACTTGAGGAGCAAGTACGGCGAGTACGTGACGACGACGGAGCTATCGACCACGCGGTTCTTGTAGGAGCCGACATCGGGTATGCATGTCGGGCCGCCGTCGGCGGGGCTGCGGCGCTGGTAGTCGGGATAGATCTGCCCGTCGCTGAACGTGGTGCCCTGGTTGAACTTCTTCTTGAAGTGCTTCTTGCAGACCCCGTCCACCATGCACGGCGCGTTGGGGTTGTCCGCGCCGCACGGGCCGTGCAGCATGTGCGTGCAGACCAGCTCGTTCAGGTCCTTGTACCGCGCCATCGCCGCCTCGTACTCGCCGTCGTTGCTGTAGTCGCCGGGCGAGGGCTTCGGCGGCAGCTCGGCGCGGACACAGGCGTCGACGTCGTCAACGCTCTTTGGTCGGTCCTCTTTGCGCAGGATGATGAGGATGTGAGCGTGCGGCAGCCCTCGCTTCTGAAATTCGATCACGTGCAGGCTGGCGACAACCCGACCAAAGATGCCGTCCGTGTACAGCTCCTGTAGCAGCTGGTCGAGCTTCAGCTTGAAGACACGCGCCGTCAGGTCGGGCCGATCCTCCACCTTCTGTCCAGGAGGAAGCTCGGCGAGGATCTCGTCCCACTTTGGATTGCAAGTCATGGTGACGAAGAACGACGGCGAACCCTTCTTCCGGACAACGGCCATCCCGTCATGGTAGCGCTGGTACTGATCTCGCGGCCCGCCCGTGAAGCTCGAGGCCAGCACGACGCGCTTCCCGGCCTGCAGTTGGCCCGCTGAGTTGTCGTGTGCTGTCACCGCATCGGCAAGGTGCTGATAGAGCTCCGAACAAATCTTTTTCTGGTGATTCCGGTGCCACCGCAGCCTCTGAGTCTCCGTCTTTGCGAGCGCCATGCAGCAATACTCCTGGAAGAGCCGTCCAGCGCGGTTGAGGGCGTCATCAAGAAGTACTCTTCCGTCGTCATCGATAGCCGGGCCCTCGCGGATGTCCCCAGCGGCATCGAGCCATGCGTGCCGCACTTCTCGGACCTGCAGGCGGTGCGCGTAATACTGCTGTGGCGAGACCTGGGTCTTCTTGCGCTTTGGAGGTGGCTCCCACTCTGACGCAGCAGGCAACTCCTCCATTTCTGCGGCGGCGGCAGCAGGTTGGCCTGCGCATAAAAGGAGAGAGGGAACTCTGAATCTCTATGCAAGCGGGGCGAGGAGCGTGGGTGCCAGGAGGCTGGCGGTCACGATGACCAACTCCTAGGCCGTTCCCCTCGGGCTGCCTTGAGCCGTCATCTGATCAACCTGAGAGCGCAGGGTGCCGCGCAGGCATGTCATTTATATCACGGGATGGAGCGTCACCGGAATCAGCCGGCTTGGACAGTGGCATGTACGGATGCCAGCCGTCATCGCCGCACGGGAAGAGCAGCACAAAATGCAGAGGATCGTACGCTCGGTTCGTCTCGTCAGTCTCGTACAGACCGCCTTCTCGGAAGCGGAGCAGGACGCAACGGCGCAAGTCACGCTCATCGCACACCACCGTTACCTAAGAGCGCGGCGGTGGCGGCGGCGGTGACGGTCAGTGACGGCGACCGACAGTCGGCGCCCCGGCCCGTCGCCGCCGCGCGCGGGGGAGGGCGGCGAGGCCGGTGGTGTCGAGGGCGGCGGCGAGAGGCGGCTGTCGAGGTCGGCGGCTGCGGCGGCGGCGGCGGCGGCGAGGGTGGGAGCAGGCGAGGGCGGCGACGGTGACGGCGGCAGCGGCATCGGCGCCGAGGAACCGAGGGCGGCGCCGGTGTCAAGGGCGGCGGCGACGGCGGCGACGGCGGCAGAGGGTTATGGCCCGGCGGCGGCTCGGGACTCGGGCGGCGGCGGCTTGGGGGGGCGGCTCGGGCGGCGAGGCTGGCTGCGGCTCGGATGGTAGCGGAGGCGGTGGCTCCAGGTGCATCCAGGTCTGGCGGCGGAGCGGGCGGGGGCGGCTCGGGCAACGGGCGGCGGCGAGGGTAGCGGCGAGGGTGGCGGCGAGGGTGCGGCGGCGGTGAGGGCAACGGGCACCAAAGCGGCGGGGCGGCGAGGGAGGAAGGCGGCGAGGGCGGGCAGCAGTGAGGGTGGCGGCCGCAAGGGCAGCAACGGCGCAAGGGCAGGGGTGAGGTGGCGTGGTCTCACCTCGTTGAACGTGCGCTTGCCGTAGTTTGAAGAGTACTGGCGCTGGTCAACGTTCGCAGGCGCCTTGTCCGGGTCGATGACAAACTGGGCCGTCGTCGCGCCTTCCTGCGCGAAGATCTCGCCAGCCGTCATGAAGTCTTGTACTGCGAACAGGTCGGAGAGGTGAGTGGTGGTTAGGGTTAGGGTTAGGGTAAGACAGGGACCGGAGGGCAGCTGGCGCCGTATGAGCTGCAGTCCTTGAGCGCGCTTTCAAGGTCGCGCAGCGCGGCCTTCAGCCTTGCCTTCTCCGCGCTCGACGTCTCCGGGTCCATCCGCAACGCGGCGTAGCGCTGGTCCACAATCCTGTCACCCTCGGCAGCCGGATCGTAGACGTAAAGCTGCGCGAATCGAGGCGTCTCGTGCTCGCCAACACCGAGTGGCCCAACTTTGTGGTGGAGCTTGCCTTGGATCACCACGCTCGGGGCCCAGCCGCCGTCTGGAGGACAGAGGATGTTCACAGGTGCTGACGCAATCGACAGCGCGTTGTTGAGTCGGCGAGAATGCTTCGCCAGCAGTTCGGGATTGCGCTCCCAAACGGCATCGACGGCCTCGTCGCGCTGGATTGGCGGCAGGTCGACTTGCCCTCCGCTGCAGCAAAACTTGCCGCCCTGCCATTTGGTCCCGTACTTACCAACTGCCTTGGCCCGCTTCGCCTCCTTTGGGAAGAGCAAGGCGCCGCAGTGCGTGCACATGTAGCGGGTCTCGCAGCCGCATCCGGTCGCCCCGCACACGCACTCGCCCATCTTCCCAATCGAGACGGGCGTCGCCTTCTCGTGCGCCGAGCTGTTCCAAGCGAAGAGGTCGGCGGCATTGCGGCCCACGCATTCCACGCATGCAGCCTGTTGCTGCCGGCGTTCACGGCGGAAGGCATCTCGGGCGCTGTGAAAAGCGGTGTCGAGCTGGTCCACCGCCCCATGCCAAGGTTGGCCAAGCCGCGTCGAGAGCCAGACAAACTTCTCAAGTTGGTACAGCTCCCGATGAAGCGCGGAGCGGCCTGTCCCAACCGTCGGCGGCTCGGTCTCCAGTCGGGGCACAGTGGAGAAGCCGGCTCCGACACGCGCACGAAGCTGGAGAATGCGCAGCTCCATTTGGGCGCGCTTCCAGGCAGCTTTGGACAACGCTTTCTCCACGTCCTCCGGGGTGAGAGCGTAGTGGAGACCGTCGTCGACCGTCCGCACGATGAGCGCAGGCCCGCAGCCAGACGGCCAGGGCAGATCGCCGACGAAGGCGTCGATCACGCCCCGAGGGGAGTAGGTGGGCATGGCGGGACAGTTTGCAATTGACTTGCTGATGAGAGCGCCTTCCAGGCGGGTAGTCGTGCCCCTCACCTAAGGTCAGACGGCGGCGTCAGAAGGGGGGGGGGCGGGGGGGGAGGGGGGGGCGAAGCGTGAACATGGAGGCAAGCAGGTGGTGGCTGCACCTGGCCAAAGCCGGCGACCTCGAAGTTGTCGTAGCTTGTGCGGATATCGCTGAGCGTGAGAGGGACCGGATCGGCAGCAGCATGGGCGGCCGCGTCAGCGGCCGGAGAGGCCGGAGAGCCATCCGACGGAGGCCGGTCGTGCATCGGCGCGTCAGCCGCAGGGGCCGGGGGGGCGGCGGCATCCATCGCTGCGGGTCGCTGCGGGCCGACGATTGTGGACTGATCGATCGTCGGCGGGCGGATTTCGGCTGGGACGTTCTACGGTTAAACCAAGAGCGTCGGCGCCGACACGAGAGACTTATAAGGGTAGAAGAAGAATTTTTTGAAGCGCGAGAATCCCTGTCTTTAGGCGCCGAGTTGTTTGTCCGGCCACAACAGCTTCGTACCGCCGACGCAATGACCTCTACACTCTACCCCTCCGCCTCGGTCGCCGACGAGGTTGTCCTCATCACCGGAGCGACCGCAGGCATCGGCGAGGCCTGCGCCTATCGATTCGCAGAGGCTGGCGCCCGGCTCGTACTCCTCGGCCGCCGTGCGGAGCGGCTATCGGCACTGCAGGAGTCGCTCGCCTCAAAGTACGGCACGCAGTCACACACCGTACAGCTCGATGTGCAGGACCTCGACGCAGTGGCAGCGCTGCCCGAGACGCTGCCGGCTAGCTTTGCCGCCGTATCAGTCCTCGTCAACAACGCAGGGCTGGCTCTCGGCGTCTCGCCCGCAGAGGCTAACGACATGGCCTCAGTCACGACGATGCTGACGACCAACGTGGCGGCCGTCATGGCCTTTACACGCGCCTTCGTCCCCGGCTTCAAGCAGCGCGGCAAGGGCCACCTCATCAACGTCGGATCGATCGCAGGGCACGAGGCGTACGCCGGCGGCTCCGTCTACTGCGCGACCAAGCACGCCGTCGATGCTTTCACCACGGCAGCGAGGCACGACCTGATCGCAACCCCGGTGCGTAGAGCAGCGGCAGTAGCGGCAGTAGCGGCGGCGAGGCACGTCCTCACGGCCTCGTGCGCGGCCTCCTCTCCTCTCTGCTTCCTTCCCCCTGCAGCGGCTGCCACCCTCTGCGAACTGGTCCGCAGCTGCTCCACGACCTTGCTGTCCAGGTGCGCGTCACCGCCATCTCGCCCGGCATCGTCAACACCGAGTTCTCCACCGTCCGGCTCGGCTCAAAGGAGAAGGCGCGCGCACAGACTCGCCTCCCCCGACACCAGCCCCGGCCGGGAGGGCGGGAGAAGGCCGCTCCACGCCCATCGCCGAACCGCGCAACAGGCGGATGCGGTCTACGCCGATGTCGAGCCGCTCGTTGCCGCCGACGTCGCCGACAACATCTTCTACGCGGCGACCCGGCCCGCGCACGTGCAGATCGCCGACATCGTCGTGCTGGCCACCAACCAGGCGGCCGCCAAGGCCATCGCCAGAGTGGGACCGTCGCTCGGCGCGTGACGGGGCGCGAGCAGGTGGAGCTGCACAGACTCGAGATCTCCGAGGAGGGCGGGTGGGCGGCGTGTGTCACTGTGAGCCAGCCGCGCTTTTATAGTGGATTGTGAGGGCAGAGGCGAGAGGGGCGAGAGGGCAGATCTGTTCGGGTGACATCTCGGCGTCGAACATTTCCCCCCCTGTGTCTGGAGGAAGAGGCAAATCGAGAGGCGCCCAGAGAGTCCAAAACCGCAAAATCGCACGAGCGCGGGACGGGGGGGGGGGGGGGGGGACTCTCTAGCCGGTAGCGCCTGCTGAGAGCTGCTGCGGCCTGCGCTGTGTCGTCTGTCGACACCTCTGACTCGCGCTCTCGCGGCGGCAGGGGCCAGGGCTCGCGCCTGCTGTGCGAGACAGTCTGTGATGGTGTGATGTGCTACTCCTAGGGTCGGTTTAACGAGATGACCAGGTCGGGGCTCTCGCACAGCATCCTTACAACTCAACCACACACACACCGAATCACACACACCATGTCACACACACAACACGAGACCTCCTCATCTAGTCAACGATTTCGTCGTCCGACGCGCACGACGAGAGCGGCAGCCCCCGCGACGCCTCCGACAAATCTCCCGCGCAAGCCGGAAGGGCCGCGGCGGGGTCTGGCATCGCACCTCCGAAGAGCGCTTCGAGGGCAGGCTCCGACTTATCAAACGCCACGCCCAACGTCTCGTCGGGTGCTGGTGCCAGGCCCGCCGGCGCCCCCTCGGCCGCACCTGCACCCGGTGCCTCAAAATCGAACTCGTCGAGCAAGCTGCGCGCCGGGGGCAAGCCGAGCTGCGGACCGGGCGGGGGGCCAAACGCTCCCCCCTCCGGAAGGCACCCGTCGTCCGCACCCTCGTCCACAATCTCGCCGCCAAAGTCGATGAGCAGGGCGTCGCCCACGGCTTCCGAGCCGTGCTGCGGCGGTGGAGGGGCTGGCTCCCGCGGCGCCTCCTCGGCGTCGATGATCTCGCCGACGCCGAAGACGTGGTTGTCCGCGAGGCCTACAGGTCGAGACTCTCGGCGTCCGACTCTCGTGGCACGCTAGAGTCCGGAAGCGGATATCCGGGAGGCCGAAGTCAGCGAGCCCGCCCCCTAGCCCGCGTGGAGACCCCCTAGCCGCCGCTGCCTCGTCCGCCCTCAGCGACTCCGCTTCTGTACGAGCGCGCCGACCCCGCACCACCGCCTGCAGCCGCGCCGCTGACGCCACCTCCGCTGACCTCTGAGCCCTCGCCTCCGCCTCTGCTGCCTCCTCCGCCGCCACCCTCGCCGCCTCCGCCGCCGCCGCCTCCGCCGCCGCCGCCTCCACCTCCGCCGCCACCCTCGCCGCCTCCGCCTCTGCCGCAGCCGCCGCCGCCACCCTCGCCGCCTCCGCCGCCGCCGCCTCCGCCACCCTCGCCGCCTCCGCCGCCGCCGCCTCCGCCGCCGCCGTCGCCTCCGCCGCCGCCGCCGCCACCCTCGCCGCCTCCGCCGCCGCCGCCTCCTCCGCCACCCTCGCCGCCTCCGCCGCCGCCTCCTCCTCCGCCGCCACCCTCGCCGCCTCCGCCGCCTCCGCCTCCGCCGCCGCCCTCGCCGCCGCCGCCGCCGTCTCCTCCTCCGCCGCCCTCGCCGCCTCCGCCGCCCTCGCCGCCTCCGCCGCCGCTTCCGCCTTCGCGGGGGGTGTAATAGCCGCCTTGGCCCGCCCCTGCCGGCCTCGCGCGACCGCCTGAAGCTGGCTCGCCGATCGACCTTCG
>NW_005197802.1:0-20311 GCF_000372725.1 Emiliania huxleyi CCMP1516 | reverse complement strand
GCCTCCATCTCCGCAGCCGCCGCCGCCGCCGCCGCCGCCGCCGCCGCCGCCGCCGCCGCCGCCTTCTCCGCCGCCGCCGCCTCCTCCTCCGCCTCCTTCTCCGCCTCGACCCGAGCCGCCTCGGTGCGTGCAGCCTCGGCCTCCTCCTCCTCCTCCCTGCGAGCCTTCTCCGCAGCGGCCGCCTCAGCAATCGCCGCCTCCTCCGCCGGCACCCTCGCCGCCTCCGCCGCCTCCTGCTACGCCACCCTCGCCGCCTCCGCCTCCTCCGCCACCCTTGCCGACTCCGCCGCCGCCGCCTCCGCCGCCTCTGCCTCCTCCGCCGCCACCCTCGCCGCCTCCGCCGCCGCCTCTGCCTCCTCCGCCGCCACCCTCGCCGCCTCCTCCGCCGCCGCCTCCGCCGCCGCCCTCGCCGCCTCAGCCGCCTCCTCCTCCGCCGCCACCCTCGCCGCCTCCGCCGCCGCCTCCTCCGCCGCCGCCCTCGCCGCCTCCGCCGCCGCTTCCGCCTTCGCGGCGGCTGCAACAGCCGCCTTGGCCCGCCCCTGCCGGCCTCGCGCGACCGCCTGAAGCTGGCTCGCCGATCGACCTTCGGAAGCGACACGCGCCGCCTCCATCTCCGCAGCCGCAGCCGCAGCCGCAGCAGCCGCCTCCTCCTCCGCCGCCTTCTCCGCCTCAACCCGAGCCGCCTCGGCGCGTGCAGCCTCGGCCTCCTCCTCCTCCCTGCGAGCCTTCTCCGCAGCGGCTGCCTCTGCTATCGCCGCCTCCTCAGCCGCCACCCTCGCCGCCTCCGCCGCCGCCGCCTCCGCCGCCGCCTCCGCCGCCGCCTCCTCCGCCACCCTCGCCGCCTTCGCCGCCCCCGCCTCCGCCTCCTCCGCCGCCACCCTCGCCGCCACCCTCGCCGCCCCTTCCTCCGCCGCCACCCTCGCCGCCTCCTCCGCCGCCGCCGCCGCCGCCATCCTCGCCGCCTCCGCCGCCGCCTCCTCCGCCGCCGCCCTCGCCGCCTCCGCCGCCGCTTCCGCCTTCGCGGCGGCTGCAACAGCCGCCTTGGCCCGCCCCTGCCGGCCTCGCGCGACCGCCTGAAGCTGGCTCGCCGATCGACCTTCGGAAGCGACACGCGCCGCCTCCATCTCCGCAGCCGCAGCCGCAGCCGCAGCAGCCGCCTCCTCCTCCGCCGCCTTCTCCGCCTCGACCCGAGCCGCCTCGGCGCGTGCAGCCTCGGCCTCCTCCTCCTCCCTGCGAGCCTTCTCCGCAGCGGCCGCCTCTGCTATCGCCGCCTCCTCAGCCGCCACCCTCGCCGCCTCCGCCGCCGCCGCCTCCGCCGCCGCCTCCGCCGCCACCACCCTCGCTGCCTCCACCTCGACCGTCAACTGTGCTTCCTGCGTCCGCGCCGCCAAGCGCTCCTCGGCCGCAGCGGCCGCAGCGGCCGCCGCGGCCGCAGCAGCTGCCTCGACCGCGTCGGCGCGTGCCCGCTCCGCCTCCTCAGGTGTGAGTTCTATGACAGAGCGCTCCTCCTCCACATCCGCCTCGTCGGCAGCAGCCTTGCGAGCCGCCTCCGCCATTCGAGCCACCTCGGCCTCGGCCTCGGCCGCGTCCTCCGCCTCCAGCACCGCACGCACCGCCTTTGCGCCGGACGTGCGGCGCTCGACAGGCACGAGATCCATGCCTTTTTCCTCCGCCTCGGCCTTCTGGTAACCAAGCGCGCCGCAGCAGCCGCACAGGCCGCTGAGGAGCGTGCTGACGATCTCCGTCATGGAGGTGGTGCTCTCCTCTGCTACTGACTCATCATCGCCCGTCGGCCTCAGCAGCCTCGCGGAGTCGCGCTCCATCGACGAGGGCGGGCAGAGCTTGACGTAAAAGCGCGGTTTCGTAAGAAAAAGAAAAATAGAGGGGCTCTTGCTGTGTGCCGGCACAGAGCTCCGTGCCAGCCCTCCAGCGAGATAGGAACGAGTGTATCGCTTTGACGGATCGACCGTGCTTGTTATCAATACCGATCTCACGTACACAGTTCTGTACTCTCCTATCCGGCAACCGGCGAGACGCTGTCGTGAGCCAGCCGCTCTTGCGGCAGCCGCCAGCGGAGGCCGAGCGCGTCGCGTGAGTTGAAATCGATGTGGCGAGTCGACCGGCCCGAAGGGCCTTTCCCCCCGGGGGTTTTTGAGAAAGGGAAAAAAGGCCCCCCCGGGAGGGAAACATTATTGGGGTCCAAAAAAGGGCCCCTTTTTGGGGTTAAAAAATTTTTTTCCCCCCCCCCCCCCCCCCCCCCCCGAGTGGAAGAGCGCGCCGCAGGCGAAGCGATTTTTTGGCGGCAGGGCTGTTCCAGACAAATCTTGTGATCACGCGCGAGCCTTGATAGGCCCCGGAGGCCTCAACCCCAAACTAAAGGGTTGACGGGGGGTCTCAACCGTCAACCAGATGGTTGAGGGGGGGGCTCAACCCTCAACCCCTCAACCACCCCTATGCGTTGGGGGGGGGGGCGCCTTGGTTGGCTCTGCCCCACACACACATTCCTCCCTGCACGCTGCCTCCACACATGCACGGCGCCGATCGCTGCCTGATCGTCGGGCTAACCGGGCGCACTGACCTCAACGGATGCACGTGCACCCTGCGTGAGTTCAGTGATGGACGCTGGAGCTGTTTGCTCGAGGTCGACGGTGAGGTCGTGCGTGTCCTGCCAGCAAACCTTTCCTTGATCAGCGTGTCGCCCGGCCTCACAACGCTCCAGAACGCAGTGTTGGCACTCGATGTGCCAGCGATCATGCGAGCTATCGCCAGCTCTGGCTGTGACGTGAACGCTCGTACTCCGTCGGGCGGCTCAGCCCTGCTCCTGGCGATCGAGATTGAGCGACTCGACATCGTTGAGCTGCTGGTGAACGCCGGAGCCGACATCGCTGTGCTGAAGCCCAACGGTGCGCACGCGTTGATTCTCGCAGCTGAGTTCTGCAAGGCGGATTCGCAAATCATCGACTTTCTGATTGCCCGTGGACTCGATGGATTTGTCAATCGCCCCGATCACCACGGAGGGACTGCGGTTGGGTTTGCTGTTCAGAACGGTAACCTGAGCGCTCTCCACGCACTGGTGCGACATGGTGGTGACCTGTACGACACGGATATTCTGCGTCTGTTCCACAGCTCTGGCAACGGCGCCATCTGGAGCGATGATCACACTGCCACGTTCAAGCAGTTGATTCGGTGGGGGGCGGATGTCGACGCCACCGGCGCGGACGGACTCACAGGCGTTCATTACGCGATCCAGAACGACCTTCTCAAGGGGTTCGAGCTCCTCGCCGAGCATGGTGCCGATCTGACCAAGCCGCAGCCCGCGTGCCAGGGCCGGACCGGCAACTCCCCCGCGCACGCCGCCTTCATCCTTGGCCGCAGGAGCTTTTTGAAGGTGCTCCTGCAGTATGGGCACAGTGTCAGTCCCGATGAAGTGCCACGGCTCCAGCAGCTCCGCCGTGAGCTGATTCAGATTGCGCAAGATCCTCCGAAGGATCTGACGCTCTACGAGGTCAAGCACGGCGTTCAGCGTCTCGTTACTGAGCCTGTCGAGGTCGCGAAGTTTATGGAGCGGATGACGATTCTACCAAAAGACCCAGCCCAGACCAAGAAGGCGGACGCGTTTGTGATGCGCACAATCTGCGCAAGCTGCGGCCAGTCATCCAAGGACACCATGAAGAAACACATGGTCTGCAGCCGCTGCAAGGCTGTCTCGTACTGCAGCGTGCCGTGCCAGCGCGCGCACTGGAAGAAGCACAAGGCGGTCTGCTCTGCCACACGCCCCTAGAGGGGCGACCGTCTGACTACGCACAGCCGTACTCATCGTATACGTCTGAGTGAGTCGTGAGAGAGGAGTGACTGAGTGTTTATTGTGTTTGTGTTTAGTCGTTCGGTCATTCGGGCGCGCGTGGCCCCCTGCAGTGACTCGGACGCTGACTCCGAGCGGATCCGAGCGTGTCGGCACGCAGGTCGCCGCGGTAAAAAAGAACCACTCATCCCCTTACCTTGGACCTTGGTCTGTTTCATGGGTGCGAGAGCTCTTGCTTCTTGCATCTTGGCACTTGTGGGACTTGGGAGCGTGTGTGTTACTGGAGAGCTCGCACGTGTAAAATCTCGCTGAAATCTCGCTCGTGTTCCCATCTGTTCCCCGCGAGTGGCATGTGTGAGCGTGTGCCCCGTCGTCGGCGTGCCCGCTTGCATGTGGTCGGCACAATCGCTTGTTTGAAGCGGCGAGATTCATTTTCTTGGACTGGGAGAAACGGAAAATCTTAGGAGAGGCGACATAGAGCAGGCGGACATCGCTTCCAGGGGGGGGGGCGCGCTTCTCTGCACACCACATGCTAGGGGGGGGGTCCGACCCCCCCCAGAGGCTTCACCACATGCTAGGGGGGGGGTGGGGCGTGCAGAGAAGCGCGCCCCCCTCCCTGGAAGCGATGTCCGCCTGCTCATAATATCACTCGTGATGTTGCCTGCGCCGTACCGCGGCCGGGCGATTGCGTGATGCACGGGCGCAACGCAGCTCGAGCGCCAGCCGCCACATACATGCAAAGCGCAGTGGCAAGGGCTCAACGAAAAGAAGGGTGGTAAGGGCGGGGGGCGTGGCGGCACTCGCTGCGCGCGCGCCGCGCACATATTGGACAGGTAGCCGAAAAATAGAGACCGTAGAGCGGAGCGCGGGTGTCTGAGCATACCACTATTTTTTGAGTGAGTGTCTCTCTTGCATATCACATATGTACTTCGAACACCTGACGCGTCATTCGGGCGCGTGGTCGCCCACGCTCCGAGTGGTTCCGTCGGCCCTCAGCAGGGGCGCCGCGAGCGGTGCGGCGCGAGCGGGCTGACGAGGCGGAGCGGAAAAGGAGGAACCTGCCCCGCATGCGCGAGGCTCGGCCGCGGTGCTCGCGCGGGCGCGCTTGGGCGGCGCGGCTTCGGCGGCGACCAGCGATGCGAGCGGCGTGTACAAGAGCACGCCCACCGCCTGGAGCGCCGCCGTGACTAGGAACGTGTGTCGGTACCCGATCCGGTCCGAGAGCAGCCCACCGAGAGCGGCCGAGCCTGCAGGTGTGAGGGTGCGTGCCTGTGAGAGGTCGAGCAGCGCTATCTCGGCTGGAGCTCGGCTGGAGCTCGGCTGGAGCTCGGCTGGAGCTCGGCTGGAGCTCGGCTGGATCTCGCCTGCCCAAGTGGAGGTGTTGACGCTCTCGAGCGAGGCCCACTTGGCGCGGTGCCGCTTGGGGACGTAGTCGTTGAGCACGCTCTTCGAGAGAGCGAGAGTCGAGTTCATGAGCCAAGAGCGCAGCAGGCAGATCGGGAGGATGAGGCGCGGCTCCTGCAGCGGGCAGAGCGCCACCTGCAGGCCGTGTCGTGGACGGGTCGCGGACGAGTCACTGACGCGCCCCAGTGGCGGAGAGGGAAGGGCGCGCCACGACAAGGAGGGAGACGCCGCAGCTCTTGACGAGCAGGATGGTGGAGACGCGCCCTACTCCCGTCAGGAGGGCGTGAGGAGCCGACGCACAGGCAGCGACCGCTGGCTCGAGGCGGCGGCCGATGCGCAGCGAGAGCCGCTGCAGCGCGATCGTCCACGCGGCGGAGCCGAGGTTGTTACCGACAAGCATGAGCATCGCAACCTGCGGAGGGGGCGTGGGGGCGTGGCGGCGGCCGTGTCGGTTGGCGTGTCGCCGGAAGCGGCTAGGTAGCGGCTCGGTAGTGGCTCGGTAGTTGGCTCGGAGGTGTGCGTCGGCACCGTGGGCGGCAGCCCGAGCTCGCGCCAAAAGTAGAGCGAGAAGAAGCGCATCGAGAGGCCCGAGGCGAGCTTGCCCGTCAGGTCGGCGACCGCGATCAGCGGGGCCACGTGCTGCGGGCCGAGCCTGCGCGACGTGTCATGGACGTGTCCTGTTCGACGTGTCATGGACGTGTCCCGGACCGCAGGACGCCTCGGAAGTGCCTCGGAAGTGCCTCGGAAGTGCCTCGGAAGTGCCTCGGAAGTGCCTCGGAAGTGCCTCGGAAGTGCCTCGGAAGTGCCTCGGAAGTGCCTCGGAAGTGCCTCGGAAGTGTCTCGGAAGCGTGCAGCACCTGGCTGACCGACGGCGATGCGGCGGCGCCTCCGACCCGACCTGTCCGGCCCCCGCAGCCACGCCCGCGCCTGCCGAAGAGGCCGCCTCGCCCGCCGCATGCGCCGCGCCCGCCTCCGCCGCCCCCGCCTCCGCCGGGATTGCGCTGCCGTGGCTCTCGGCGCGGGAGAGAGGCGCGGTGTGGAGCCCCTCGCTCTCCTGGCAAAGGGAGGAGGCGAATGGCAGAACGCAGGTCGCGAGGACGGCGGAAGCAGCGCGAGGGGTGGGGAGTGTCACAGAGGCGTCCCAGAGGTGTGTTAGAGGTGTCGCAAAGGTCTCAGAGGCGCCTCGGAGGTGCCTCTACGCCGCGCTCCTGGCCGAGGGAGCGCTCGTCGCGGAAGAGCCACAGCAGCGCGGCAGGCACGAGCCGCACGGCGGCGCCGGCGAGGAGCACGGCGACGAGCTCCGGCTATGTGGGGGCGTGCCACTGGGGTCATGTGCAGAAGGCAACCGGACCCGACACGCAACCTGCTGCACCTCTGTCCAGCTGTCGCCCCGCGCAAAGAAGATTGCCTACTCACACGGTGGCCCTCAATCGCCGCGGCTCGAGCCGCGAGGGCCATGCTGATTGAGGCGGCACCGCGGCCGTCGCGGGCCCGCACGCGAGGCCCAACTTCCTCAGCGACGACAGCCACGAGTAGATCTGAGAGCGGCGGCCGCTCGCGACCGAGTCGCCGAAGATTGCATCAAAGGCGGGCTGCTGGATGCCGCGCCGCAGGCCGCCCAGGAACTGCGAGCCGAGGAGCAGCGCGTAGCAGGTGCGGTCGCTGGTGTGCGGCTGAAAGTACAAGAGCCACACAAAGACCCAGGCGGCGGAGAGCACGGCCAGCGCGCTCGCGAGCCGCAGGACGGCCTGCCTGCCGACTCGATCCGCGAGACATCCTGCACACGGAGCAACGAGCAGCAGCGCGAGGCCAGATACCGTGGACGAGAGGCCGACCAGGAAGTTGCTGCGGGTGATGAGGAACGCAAAGGCCGTCATCGTAGACTCTGTCAACCCGACGCCAACCATGTTGATTGGCGACACTATGAGCGCCAGCCGCGCGTTCCAGTTGAGGGAGGCGCAGGAAGAGCAGCAGGCGCGAGGTGTCGGCATGAGCGCGAAGAGGCTGCCGCTGGGCCTTCGGGCTTTATGACGAGCTGGGGTCTCGTCGCGCGGTATTCGAATTCATTTGGCGGCGTAGTTCTGAGCGATAGCCCCGCGAGGTACGAGCGGGGCGGTAGCCTTTCTTCACAGCCTTGTTATTGAGAAGAAAATACCTCCTATGGCGCTGTGCGCTGGCCTGTGAGAGGTTGAGGTGCGTTCACACCGGAGTACTTGGCATCCAGCCCTACTGAGCCTGGCTCTGCTGTGAAAAAGAAAAGAACGCGCCTACTTTCAAGACAACGCGTTCCTTACTTACGACGTGCCTATGGCTGAGCCGCCCAATGGCGCTCGCCCACTCCTCGCAGTGTCGCGCCAATTCTCGCGGCGACCTTCATGCCACCTCTCGATCTTCCCACTCTCGTCGCTCTCTCTCCTTGCGTGAAGCACTCCTCGCGGAGCGGTGCTGCGCGTTGAGGACCTCAGCAGAGCCGTCAGGCTGCTCATTTTCATGCCGTTGAGAGAGGCAGCCTGCTTGAAACATGCTTGCGCATCGCTCAAAAAGGATGAGCGCTACCAGAGACTGGCGATGCATCCGTTCGACTGGAGTGTCAAGCGGCTGCTCCTCCTCGGCCAGCGTGACGGCGGCAGCGTGCTGCACAAGCTCTCACCTGATCTGATGGCCAAGCTGTTTGCAGTGGTGTCCAAGAAGGTGCCCACGCGCCGGCATCGAATGGCAGGCCTCACGCTGCACGCTGAGGGAGGGTGTAGAGGATGTAGAGTGTAGAGCGCTGTAGAGCTGTAGAGCTGTAGAGCTGTAGAGCTCTCTGGAGCGCTGTAGAGCTGTAGAGCTCTACATCCGCCGCGTGACGAACTGCCTGCGTTGTAGAGCGATGTAGAGGCGCTCTACAACGAAATCTCTACAACAAACTCTACATCATAAGCGGCGAACGAGGCACGGTCGCTCTCCAACATGAGGCGCGTTGCACTTGCCAGTGCTGCCCTGGCCTTCTGTCTGCCCGCCCAATGGGTGGCAGGTGCCTCTGCTGCTGTGGCATGCCTCACGGCTGCGACTGGCCGGCGCCTCGGCGCGTCAGCTCGGCTCGGCGTAGCGATAGTGGCCAGCGCAACTCGCCTGGACTCAACGCTCAGCCAGGAGCTCCCGCACGCGCTGGCGCGAGTCATGGCGCAGACAACGCGTCTGAATGCTCGCCTCGCCTCGCGCAAATGCGACCGTCCTCGCAGCCGACAGTCCACCGCCTGAAGCACAGCGACGAATGCGGCACCGGCGACGCATGGCAGGCTGGTCATGACGCAGTTGTAGGGTGTTGTGTGTCGTCAGAGTGACTCTCTGTGTGTCAGGGATAGTCAGGGCCGTCCATCAGAGCTCCAGTAAGCTCGGAGACACCCCATTAGTGCGACTCGACCTCTTTGAGTCACTGCCTTCCCGGCGGGTTGGCTGTAGAGCCTCTACAACAAACTCTACAGCAAAATCGCGCTCTACATCGCTCTACAACGCAGGCAGTTCGTCACGCGGCGGATGTAGAGCTCTACAGCTCTACAGCGCTCCAGAGCGCTCTACATCTCTACAGCTCTACAGCGCTCTACACTCTACATCCTCTACGCCCTCCCTCAGGCTGCACGTCGCCGCGGTCACGCGCATGGTCCGCTCGCTCCGGCTGCGAGCACGCTGGGCGGCCATCTCGATGCGCGAGGCGGATTTGTACGGCCTGATGCGGGCGTGGTGTATTTCATGTGCAAGGAAGTGATTCGCCTTTTTCTTTACAGTTGTGTAAGGGAATCCGTATCGTCCGGTTTTCTATTCTTTGTCCTTCCCCGAACCCTAGAGACCAGTCCTTGCACGCTTTTTCCCGTTCTCTTTCTGGTAGTCGGCCTCGAAGAGGAGAGGGGGAGAGAAGAGAGAGGAGAAGAAATCAGAGCACAGAGGGGAGAAAGAAAACACGGAGCGCGCCCGGGAGAGATGGGAGGACGGCACGCAGCCAGCACAAATTCTGTTTGCAGAGCCTCGCAGGAGTCGCTTAGGCGGCTCCCGTGGTGTACCTGTGTTAGTGCCAGTGCGCGCCAGAACGTGCCATCTGCCCTCAAATTCCTGTGTTAGTGCCAGTCCCGTGCCTTCTGTTCACGACAAATTCTTTTCTTTATATTAGTTGTGCGAGGGAGTTTTGTTGTAAAATTCTTTTTTGGTGTACCTGTGTTAGTGCCAGTGCGCGCCAGTCCCGTGCCCAGAAAGAAAGAAAGAAAACACACAACCCAAGGGAGGTCCAGTGTTGTGCGAGGGACGTTCTAAAATTCTTTATTAGACAAGACGAATCGAGGCGGCCTCATGCTGGCAGTTTTCGTGATTGGAGCTCTCGCCTCGGCGGACTGGGCACCCGTCCAGCATTTGATGGACCGATTCGCCTTCCTTCCAAAGATGGCGTTTACTGCGGGGACAACCAGCGGCCGCGCGCACACCTACACCAAGGGAGGGTTCACGATGTCCACTCGAAATGTCATGGCGTCGGCTTCCAAATTCCCGGCCGCGCTGGCCGTCGCCGGCGCCGTCCAGGCCAAGCATCTTGGATTCGACACACCCGCCCACGCCGTGTTTCCGTGGTGGCGATCTGATCCGGCCGACAACCGCAGCGCCGTCACCCTCCGGCACTTGCTCACCCTCACGTCGGGACTCGTGAGCGACGACTTCTCGTCGTGTGGGATGCCCTGCCTCGACCTCACGCCGCCGCCTCTGGGCAATGCAACCAAGTACACGCCGGAGGAGTGCGCGCGCGAGATCTACGATCGCGGCCCGTGGCGCGCCTCGCCGGGTGAGGAGTGGTCCTACCACTCTCTCCACCTGCAGCTCGCGGGGGCGATGGCGGCCAAGGCGGCCAAGATGACTGTCGGCGAGCTGCTCGACACCTTTCTGCTGCGCAAGCTGCAGATGAACTCGTCCTTTTGGCTCTGGCAAAAGACCAACCCGCACCTCGCCGCGATGTTGGTCAGCACCGGAGACGACTACGACCGGCTGCTCAACGCGGCGCTCCAGCCACCCGCGGCTGGGATGAGGCCGTCCTGTTATTCAGCGCCTAGTGAAGGATGGATCGTCTATTAGGTGCTCGGCTACCGCGGCTGGTCGAAGGCTGTCCTCTCGGAGATGGAGGCCGACGCGTACACGACCTACCCGGCCCTCGTTGCGGCGAACAACGTCAAGGACCTCCGGCTCAAGTTTTACGGCCACTACTCGATGTGCCTCTACTTTGAGTGCGTGGCGCAGCCGTGGAGCCAGGCGTGTGAGCGCGCGGCGGTGCACGCCGACCCCGGCGCCTTTGGCTACTGGCCGCTCATCAACCGGGAGAAGAACTACTACCTGCAGCTCGTCGTCTCGCGGCACGTCGCGCTGCCGCAGTGGGCGCTCAAGCTCTTCCACATCCGCAAGTCCGACGTGGCGGCGCTGCCGGCGGAGTGCGTCGCGCCTCTCCGCTTCTCCCTGACGGCGCCCGTCGAGAAGGCGCTCAGCCTGCCGGGCACGCCGATGCCGCCGCCAGACCTGCCACTGAACCTGTCGGTCATCTGCGCCATCGCGGCGCACTACCACCCTCTCGAGGCGGAGGTACCGGCGGAGGCCGCCGTGCCGGAGGGTGAGGCGGCACTGCTCGGCCGGCTCCGCTCCATGTTCTGAAACATGTGCCCAATTCTTACACGGTTCATGTCGGAATTACTTGTCTCCCTGGTTGGTGCCTGGAGCGCACTTGAGATCGACGAGCTTACCTTCTTCTCGAAAGTTGTCATTTCTTGCTGGCCTAAAATTCGTGTGAGTAAGGCCCGTGGTATTGCTTGATCGCGCCGAAAAGAAGAAACGCGGGTGCCGGTCCTGCCTGTCCTCCGCTCTGCCTCCGCTCTCGCCAGCCCTTCTGCCACCCTACCCACTCTCCTTCCGCCCCACCATGTTCGCCGGACTCGCCGTGGAGGGCTCCAGCGATGAGTCCAGCGACGGCGAGCCCGAGCCGGCTGCCGCCGCACCACCGTGCACGCCAGTGCACAGCGTGCTCGGCGGCATCGACGATCAAGACTTGGAGATCACGATTGAGACATTGAACGCGGTCGCGGCCGACCTGACGCTCTTCCGCTCGCTGCCGTTCAAGGCTCTGCGCCAGGCGATCGGCCCACTCGCAGAGGAGCTCCTCGGCGGCGGCGGCGGCCGGAGGCGCGGCAACCCGAAGAAGGGCGGCGGCGGCGGCACGCGGCTGGACGGTTTGGACCCAGAGGAGCGGCTGCGACAGATGGACCGCGACGCGCTCAACCACCGCGTTCTCCGGGCTGAGCGCCTCGCTCGCCTCGACCAGCTCGCCCTCGAGGGCGCCGACGAGGGCGGTGCGAACACCCACCCACCCAGACAAAAGCACATGCTTGCCACACCCACCTCGCACCCCATCGCACCCCTCGCGCCCTCGCGCCGCCGCCCACGCACAGGCCCCCGCCTGCTCGGCGGCCCGAGCACCGACGTCGCCCGCCTCGACGACCGCGCTGCGGCGGCGCCGGCGGCGGTCGCGAGGCTTCCAGACGGGCCTGCGGCGACGGCGGGGGGGCAAGCGCTTCCCGAGGCGCCGGCGGCGACGCTGCACTTTGCGCAGTCGTGCTATGTCTGCAAGGCGCCGTACCGAGAGCTGCACGCCTTCTACGCCTCGCTCTGCCCGCCGTGCGCCGAGCTCAACTGGCGGAAGCGCGAGGAGCGGTGCGCGCCCTGCTCCGCGCGAGGCCTCGCGCTGCTTGGTGAAGTCTCTGATCGAGAGAACGAACGGTGCTGCAGGTGCGACCTGCGCGGCCGCGTCGCGCTGGTGACGGGCGGGCGGATGAAGATCGGCTTCCGGATCGTCCTCAAGCTGCTGCGGTGCGGCGCGACGGTCGTCGCAACCACGCGCTTCCCGACCGACGCGGCGCGCACCTCCCCTCGCAGCGCCCCTCCCCTCGCAGCGCCCCTCCCCTCGCAGCGCGGCGGCCTGCGAGTCGAAACATAGCCGAGATATAGCGGCGCCTCTCCCCTCGCAGCGCGGCGGGCCCGTGAGTCGCGCGCAGCGGCCGCCTCACGCGTGGCGGGCGGGCCGAGGTACAGCCGAGGTACAGCCGAGATACAGCCGAGATACAGCCGAGGCATAGCCGAGGCGTGACCCCTCACGCGTGGCGGTGAGTCAGGCGCGCCGCTTCTCCGGCGAAGCAGACGCCGCCGACTGGGCGGAGCGGCTGCACGTCGTCGGCGCCGACTTCCGCGACCTCACGGGGCTCGAGGCGCTGTGCGACGCGCTGCCTTCCCTCGTGCCGCGGCTAGACGTCATAGTCAACAACGCTTGCCAGACGGTCCGCCGCCCGCCGCAGTACTACCTCCCGCTCGTCGCAGCCGAGGCGCCGAGGACACCTCCCGGGCCCTTCCCGCGCCCTTCCCGGGCCCTTCCCTTCAGCTGGCCCGGACCCCTCCTGCAGGTGCCCCGCGAGTCCGACCCGCCCGCGGTGGTGCGGCTCACCGCCGCGCACCGCACCGTCGCCGCCGCCGTCGCCGCCACTGCCGCCGCCGCTGGCGGAGCCGAGCCCGCCGCCATCGTCGACAGCGCAGCGGGCGCGGCCGGCGGGAGCGAGGGCGGCGAGGCGGGCGGCGGCGAGGCGGGCGGCGCACCCGCCGCGCTGATGCCGACGGCGCAGCGCTCTCCGGCGGGGGCGGCGGGCGAGGCGATCGTCCCGGGGATGAGCATGAGCTTGGGTGGCGCGGCGGGCGCCGGCGCGAGCGCGGTGATGGCGATGCTTCCCGTCGCTCCCGGAGATGCGACGCGTGACGACGCAGCCTTCCCTCGCGGCGCCACCGACGGGAACTGCGACTTGGGCCAGCAGCTCGACCTGCGCGGGCGGAACTCGTGGACGCTCAAGCTTGAGGAGGCGAGAGAACGCCGCCCTTGCCGCCGCCTCCGCTGCCGCCGCCTCTCCCGCCGCCTCTCTGCCGCCGGCACCCGCGCCCTACCCCCTCGCACCTCTCCCCGCCCCGCCGCGCCCACCCGTTTCCCACCCAGCCCCTCCCGGTCGCGCCGTGCAGGTGAGCACTGCGGAGATGGCAGAGGTGTTCGCCAGGAGCTCTCGCCTTGCCGAGCGCGTCGCGGCTGCGGTGAGCGTGACACGATTGCGATAGGTGCTCGCCATCAACTCGCTCGCGCCGTCGATCATCAACGGGCGGCTCAAGGCCTTCATGCAGGCGACGGCGGACGGCGGCGTGCTCAAGTTCATCGTCAACGTCAGCGCGATGGAGGGCCGTTTCTACAAGGCGCGTTCTCGAGCATCGCCCCTCCGCGCGCCTGCCTCCTTCCTCTTGACCCCTCCCCGCTCCCCATCTCCGCAGTACAAGCAGCCAACGCACCCGCACACCAACATGGCCAAGGCGGCGCTCAACATGATGACCCGCACCAGCGCGGCCGACTACGCCAAGTGCGGCATCTACATGACCGCCGTGGACACGGGGTGGATCAACGACGAGAAGCCGGCGGAGCGCGCCGCCGCCGACCACTCGGTGCACAACTTCCAGACGCCGATCGACGAGATCGACGCGGCGGCGCGGGTGCTCGACCCGATCATCGCGCCTCTGCGGCGGCAGCAGGCGGGCGAGGAGCCGAAGCCGCCGTTCGGCGTTTTCCTGAAGGATTATGAGCGATGCGAGTGGTAGAGGCGGGTACAACTTAGCGTGACGATGTGCACGCGTGGAGAGAGAGGTCCCACGTAATTTTTTGATATGAGAGCGAGGTCAAGCCAGGGCCCGTTCTTGTCAAAAAAACAACGCAGAAGCATTTGACTAAGCAGCGCTCCAACATCTTCCACACTATATACGTGTGGGTCTTGTCAAGAAGTTGCTGCGCGTGAAAATTTTGAGCGTGACACAAAATTTACGCGCTGCGGCCGCGAGCATGACGCTGCCGTACGACAGCCCGCAGGACTTCGAGGGGTCAAAGCGGTTCGTGTGGGAAGGCGAAGATGTTGGCAACGCTCAGTGGGCGAAACACGCCGCCCCGCCGCTCCGCCAGTGCAAGAGCTTGGTCAAGTACACGCGCGAGTGCAACCGCGCCGGCCGCCTCCCCGTCGTCATTGTAGAGAAGGAGGAGCAGCTCTTTCCCGGCGAGAAGGTCGCCTGGTGCACCGACAACTACAGTCTCGGCGCGCTCGAACCGTGGTACGGCGGCCCGGCGCCCGTGTCCACGTGCAAGCTGCTGAAGCAGCAGGACACCGACGCTCGTAGCGGCCGGCAGATCATCGTGGCGTCGCTCAGCGCGCTCGAGGACTACAACCTCAAAGCCCAGCGCAGCGAGGTCGTCTACCGGCGGCGGTGTGCGCCCCACGCCTGTGCAGCGGCCCGCCGCTACCGCGGAAACCGACCCTCCTTTGCTCTCGCAGGACGCTGCAGGGCCTGTGCAAGACTACCTGGGACATCTCTGCCATCCCCGCGGACAAGATGTTCAACAGCACGGACCCGCACCCGCGTTGGCGCGAGTTTGCCCGGTGCCCTGCCGACGTGGGCCCCTTTCTCGAGTCCCCGCGCCTGGTGATGATCATGGGGCCCGGGGACGAGGACTACCCCGCCGGCCGCAACCCCTTCATCGAGCTGCCGCAGGACGTGCTCGACATTATCTGCGCCTTCTCCTTCGAGGTCGACGTGTCTCAGTGCTTGCCATTCGAGCGCCTGCTCCTGCACTACTCGCGCTGGGAGCACCGCGCGCCCCTCACGCACGGGTTTGGCCCGAAGCCGTTTGAGGTGGTCACCGTCCGGATCGACATCTCGCGGCCGCCATCAGGCGCCCCATGGCCGCCGCACGGGGCGCCGCCGGTCGGCCCGGTGGGCACCAACCCGGCGCTCCCAGTCGACCTCGATTTCCCGACTCGCGCGCTGGAGGACTTGCGCCTCGACGGCTTCATCCGAGGCGACGGGGCCTCGCCGCTCCGCGCCGACCTGCTACTCGACTCGTTTCAACAGATGCGCGTGCTCGGCCTCTTCATCGGCGCGCACCTCGAGACGCAGTACCCGCCACCGCTGTGCGAGCAGCAGTGCCTCCCTGGAGCACCTTTACTGAGCCTTCCTGGATTCTCTCCTCTAGGTACCGCGACCGCTGCCCCATTCGCTTCCCGCGCGACAACTCGGAGGAGTGGGGCATCGAGCCGTCGCCAGTCCGCGTCCAGGGCCGCCTCTTCCGGCCGCAGGGGCAGAACGAGGACTTCGTCCAGCCCCTCGTCCCGGCGCGGACGCTCTCGCTCGAGTTTGGCAAGGCGGACTGGCCGCAGCACAAGCGGTCGTTCTACCGCCTCTTCAGCGTCACCCCGCCCTCCTTCATCAACGTCGGCAGCCGCTTCGAGGACGCGCTGGACGGGGTGCTCGATGCGGTTTACGCCTTGCGCAACGACCTGCGCGCGACCCGAAACCGCGCCACCGACAAGATCTTTGCGGGCCTCCGGGAGCATCTCGGCGACGACGCGCCGCCGCAGATCGTCGACTGAGCAGCCTAGAGTGAGCAAGCGGTGGCACCGTGGCACCTGCCGGGCCTGCCCCCCTACCCTCCCATGCACGCCGCCATTGCCCCAGCCGACCCAAGCACCGGTGCGATTTAGCAATCGCCCCGCTAGGCGGCACGAGCGTACAGCCGCTCTCAGACGAGCCCACCCCGTGCTTTCGCGCGCGTGCATCCCCATGTCCATGTGTCCATGACCATGTGTCCCATGTCGAGCGGCTGCCTTCCCCATGACGCATGAGCCCGAGTTCACTCAATTCGCATGCTGCGCATGCGTACCGTTTATATCCATGTATAAGTGTCCTGTACGCGTCTGTCTAAGTTTTATCCTAACATGCCATGAGCGACCCCTTAGGCGCCATGCAGAAAGCAGTGGACACACACGACTGGTGTGTTCAAGAGTCATGTCTCGCGCGCGCCATCTCTCGCATGGCCCCGCCATGGATTCATGCAAACATGTCTAATCGAGCAGCTGCCTGGCGCCTCGCTCGCCACCCATCCGCTTCCGCCCGTCCTAGTCTGCCCGCGCCGCCAGCGCCTCCTTGAGCGCCTCGGTTGCGCGCGCCAGCTCCTCTGCCAGAGAAGCGGCGAGCCCCTCGTCGTCGACGCCTTCCGCGAGTAGCCGCTTGATGGAGCACACCTGACTGCTCCTGGTTGCGATAGTCGCAGCCCTGTAGAGCCTCTCCTCCTTGGCCTTCTCGTCGTCGCACAGCGGAGCTGCCGGAGCCGCCGGAGCCGCCGCCGCGCCCGCCGCCACATTGAGGCGCGCCGGCGCGCACTTGTCGCGCGAGGAGGAAGCTGCCGAGGACGGTGCGGGCGCCAAGGAGGAAACCGCCGTGGACAGTGAAGAAGAAGGCTCGTCGGGCTCGAATGTGTTAGGGCCGCCCGTGTAGTGGACGACCGAGATCAGCCACTCGCCCTCCTGGATCACCGCCTTGACCCAGTACACGTACAGCGGCATGTTCGAGCACCATTGCCACAGAGCGGACTCCTCGTAGGTCATCTTGCCTGACGACGCCTTCCGAATCTTGTCAAGGATGAGCGTGACGGGGCCTCGCACCGCCACGTACTCGTCGTAGACGGCGAAGGTCTTGGGCACGACCGACGGGTCGATGGAGCGCAGCGTTGGGTACGAGCTGTGCTCGAAGCGGTTGGTCGGCTGGAAGGAGTCGTCGTTGCCCATAACACAGTTGTGCAGGGGCGTGCCGACATCAAACATCGCAGTCGGGTGCGCCTTGGTTCTCGACGACGATGCTGCAAGAAAGCCGTGGGCGTGGTCATGGCCGGCGTGGTACGAGATGACCATGTCCTTACGGGCCGCGACTGCCTCTAGCAATCGTGCGCCGCGGCAAATGCGCTCATCGGTCATGTCGATGTGCTTGACCGCGGGCTCGGACTGGATGGCGGAATCGGGTAGCGACGCGCCGGTGGCGGCGGGCAGCGGAGTCGCTCCCCAGAGGGAGGCACCAGTTCCATCACTGGCGGCTGCTACGCCCTCGCCTGCCCGGTGCGGCTGCAGCGGAGGCAGTCCAAGTGACTGCGCCGCGGGGCGGGGCGCGGGCAGGTGATGGGGCGCCGTGACGGTCAGCGGCGCCTCTGGCTGCAGCTGAGGCGAGGGTAGCAGGGATCCGAGCAGGGACATGGTAGGGGACACGCCACCCAGGGTCATAGACATGGGCGAAACCCATCCATCCGGGGCGCGGCCATCGTTGGGAGCCAACCCGCCGTCAGCGAGGGCGCCGTCAAACGAGCCATCGACGAGTAGAAGCGAAGCATCCGAAAGCGTGAGCCGAGGGTGCTCAGTGATGGCGCCCGATGGCAGCTCGGGCGCCACCGGCTCGGCGGACCGGTCGAGGCCGAGCCTTGTGGCATAGTCAAAGAGAAGTGAGGAGAGTTCGTCGGCGGTCTTTGACGATGATCTGCCAGGGCAGAAGGTGCGCACAAACTTCTTCTTCCAATCAATGTGGACGTTGCCCTGGTGCGCCAGGAAGACCCGCACAGCGTGAACATCGCCGCACGAGAAGTCGGAGGGGTTGTCACGGGGGGCGCGTAAACGTGGCCTCGGCATCCTCAATGGCTGTGCTCTGCTCCGCCGCTGTATCCACTTACAGATCACGGGATGCGGGAGAGGCGAGCGTCGCCGCGGGATTCGTGCAAGCCGCACGATCGCCCTTTTTAGCCCGCCGTTTACTCATTGGAGATTCCACTTGACTTTCCTGAACGAAATAAGTCAGTTCCTCACCCCTCTACTTTACACTGTCAAGACCTAAGTCATTCTGCTAATTTCACCTCATGGTCATGCAAACGCGAGGACATGTACATGTCAAACGCACAGAAAAGTGGTGTGAGATAATCATGGGTAACAGTCGCATGGGCCATGGGTTCCTTCACGCCGGGCGGGCGGAGGTCTATCGCCCAGCCCCCAGCTGGGCTCGGTGGCGCGCCTAAGCTCCGGAGACCGTGGCATCAACGGCCTGCGGCGCCACAAGGCCGGATGGGAGCGGCCCCCGGGTGAGGCCCGCAGCACGGATCGCCTCTGTGATCCGTTCGCGCAGAGTGTTGGCACGCGGCGCCGGCGGGCGTCCCGCGAGCCGATCCGAAGTGCGCTCGAGCGGTACGAAGCGGTCGTCGTTGGGCGGCAGGCGCACATTCCGCTCCACGCAGAGGTTGTGGAGCAGCATGGTTGCCTGGATGACGTCGGTCGCGAAGCACGTCTCCACCTCGAGGCGCCGCCAGAGGACGCCCCAGCGCCGCTCCCACATCCCAAAGGCGCACTCGATCGCCTGGCGGGTGGAGGACTGATAGTGGTTGAACACGCCCTTTGCGGAGGTGTACGTGACACTGGGGCCGGTGGGCCATGGGATCAGCAGCTCCTCGCAGTCGACGTAGCCCGCATCCGCCACGAGGAAGTAGCCAAAGACCCGCGCGACGCTCCGCATCACCTCGAAGAAGGAGGTGCTCCGGTACGCTGTCAAGTCTGGGTTGGCGCCGGGGATGCCAATCGCCGCCCAGGAGAAGGTCCGGTCGCTGTCTGCGATCGCCTGCACATTGATGCTCGCCTTGCCATTCTTGTTGATCCACCTGGCGCGGTTCACCTCTCGCCGGCGAGGAGGCTGCTTGATTAGCACCTCGCAAGGGAGGGGGCGGGGGATGAGAACGCGAGGGCGCGAACGCGCGCAGGCGCTAGTACCGATCAGGGCCGTGCGCACATGCACGCCGTCGAGAGCGCCGATGCACATGTCGATGCACCCCTGCGACGCCGCCCCAAAGGCGACCGTTCGCTCGTCAAGCTCATCCCTGCTCTGGCCGGCGAGCGCGGCCTCGAGACTCCGTCGAAGCGAGAAATGGAAGTGTCGGTTGATGGCGCGGATGACTGTCTTGTTGTGCTGGTAGAAGGTGGCCCTGGACTCGTACTTCCCCATGTATGTCTGGTCGATGTAGGAAGCACCACGGAGCCAGCGCAGCGTGAGAGCGAGCTTCTGCTCCGCCGGCACCAGCACCCCGCGGTAGCCGCCGCGAGGGGCGCCGTCGTCCGACAGCGATGGCGCGATGTCGTCTCGGAGGACCGTCAGAAGGTAGTCAAAGGTGTCGATATCGACTCCGAAGCAGCGCCGAAACTCGAAAGGAGTCAGATACTCGAGCTCAGCGGCGTGGTCCCACCGCGGGTTGGTGCGCATTTGCTGCCGCCGTGCTCGAGGCGCGGCTGCTGCTGCAGCCACTCGCTGCTCGGAGGCGCGTCGCGCGTCGCGAGCTTGCCGCCACGCGCGTATGGCACCCAGCAGAGCCGAGTCAACCGCCTCCTCTCCGCTGTCGGCGGCAGTCGGCGGCGCCGAGCCGCCCAGTAGCTCAATCCAGTCGGCGGCACCGTTCCCAGCAGCACACGCCGGCTCGGGCGATGTGAGGAGCACGCCGACCACCGCCAGCAGCGTGCGAGCGGCGAACGAGCGCGGCATGCGGCCACGGCAAGCGGCGCGCGTTGTTTTGCTCTGTCACGCTGAAAATTTTCCCACAGATGCAAGAGCAAAAACCCCGGCCCGCGTTTTCTGCCCGCCGGCTTCGACGTTGGTTTATTTCGCATCGGAGGGCTTCACAAACGTTCCTCTCGTCTCTCGCAGCCACGATTTAGCTGATAAATTTGGAATCTTTCTTTGACAAGAACGGGCCCAGAGAGGTCAAACCAGAGTCGAATCGTCTAAAGTATAACCCTTGCTTCCAACCGCTCACAAAATCGGGAAAAGAAAAACTCACACAATCGAGTGCCGCCGCAGCACGAGCCGAGAGCTCTCTGTTTGCAAGAGACCACCCCCATGAAGGCTCGCGCCATCGTCCTACTGGACCTCGACTACTTCTACTGCCAAGTCGAGATGCTCCGCAACGGGCTTCCGGCGGAGCGGCCAGTCGCCGTAACCCAAAAGTTCCTCGTCGTGACATGCAACTACCCTGCTCGTTCCTCGGGTGTTGCAAAATTGATGCGGACGACGGAGGCCGTAGCTCGCTGCCCCGATTTGCGGCTGATAGCCGGTGAGGACCTGACGCCGTATCGCGAGGCGTCTGATGAGGCGATGCAGGCGCTTCGCGCCTTTGGGCCGGTGCAGCGAGTC
>NW_005197803.1:653160-655268 GCF_000372725.1 Emiliania huxleyi CCMP1516 | reverse complement strand
CTCCGCGACGATGTACTCGGACACCTGCGAGAGGGAAGAAGGGAAGGGCAGAGGGGGGTGAGGGGGGGGGAAGGGTGAGTGCGGGGTCCCGAGCGCGATGTGTGGTGGCTAGGTGGTGGTGGGGGTTGAAGAGGGGGGGGGGGAGGTCTGTGTGTGCAGGGAGAGGGGGCATGGCCGCGGAGAGGAGGGTGGGGGGGGGGGTCTCGACCTGCTCCCCCTGAGGCCCGTGGCCGTCGAAGACGCACGCGAGGAGCGCGGTCTCGTCGCCGGCGAAGGGCGTCACCACGCATCCTCGGTCCTGGTTGATCTCAGTGTGCTTGCCCTTGCTGTCCCACTTGGAGCCGTGCGAGGTGATCGAGCCGATCGCCGCCGTCTCCGCCGCGTCGGGCAGCGAGCGCGACACGCCGCGAGGAGCAAGGGCCCAGCTGCCGGAGATCTCCTCCGAGCGGTAAAAGCGCGCCCCGATCGGCGCATCCACTCCGGCGGAGGTACCCTCAGCCCCGTTTGACGCCGCTGCCTGAGGGCCACTGCGGGCAGCCGCCGCCTCGAGCGCCGCAAGCCCCTCGGCGCTGGGCGCGGCGTGCTGCGGCGGCGCCGGCTGCGTTCGGCGCGGCGCAAAGTCGCGGCCGATCGGCGGAGAGGGCTTGCTCTTGCTCTGCCCCGTGAGCGCGTAGAGGAGGTCCCAGGCCATGGTTGACGCTGGCGCCTGTCTCGGGCAGGTGGCAAAGGCGTCACGGCAATCTCTCCGCCACCACGCTCTTCTCTGAGTGTGCACATCATGGGAATCGCCCGCCGAGAACGCGTGAGAACGCATGCCGGACGTTGAGGTGTGAGGTGAGGAGTGACGAGATGTGCGGGCAGAAGTGAACGGCGGCTCGGACGGCGATGCTCGAGAGTGAAGAGGCGGGATAGGCGACGGAGCGGGCCTGCACGCCCCTGCACGCCTTCGAATCTAGGTCACCCCGACCGAATTCCACAAATGGGACATCAGCGGGCACAAAACAAAACGATCGCGCCGGTTCATAATTGCACTCCAAGTGCTCCAAGTGCTCCGACCCTGGATGTGAGGTTGCCGACTGCACTCCAAGTGCTCCAAGTGGAGCTCGGCTAGGGTTGCGCAGCTATGAACAGGAGCGAGTTCGCGCTGCGCTAGGCTCAGACGGCGAGTTCGCGCTGCGCTAGGCTCAGTAAGGCAGGCGGCGGCGTCGTCACAGAACGAGGCAGAGGAGAGCGATTGAGGAAGAGGACGACGGGGCAGGAGAGAGAACGACGAGAGTGGGATGACCGCGAGGTGGCATGAAGGTTGCTGCGAGAATCGGCGTACGGCGAGGGACTGCGAAGAAAGAGAGATAGCAAGAAAGGGATAGGCAGAAGCTCAAGGGTGGGCAACGGCTAGCCAAACACATTCCTTCCCGTAAAATCCCTGTGTGGTGGCGGCGTGCCATCCTCCCAACCCTCTTTGGCTTGTCTGTTTTGTTTCTTAGAATTCTTTTTCCTTCGCGGCAACGCGATGGCGGCAAGGCCTCTTTGCGCGCCCGCCCTCGTCACGCCGAAGACCAACCGGCGTCGGACCGCGGTGAGACCACGCCGCCCCCCGCGCCCGCCCGCGCCCGCAGCGTGAACACATACGCGCGTCCCTCATCGCACGGAAACATACGCGCCAGCCGCGCAGCAGCCTCACATGCAGCGCCGACCGCATGCTCGCGCCCTGGGCCGCCGACGACCCGGTCGGGCGGGTTGCGTGGCCGCCGCACACCACCAGGCAGGCGCACAACCACCCGCAGCGCGCCGCAGCCCACCGCGCAGCCCTGCCAGCCAGGCCTGCGCCTCAAAGACTCACAAACAGGCGCACAGCAGAGTGCAGCACACAGCACACACCGGCGGCGCGCGCGCAGCACACGCAGACGCACGCGCGGATCCAACACGCACACGCGCACAGCACGCGCGCGCCGCACGCCAGCGCAGCGCCACACACAGAGCACACTTCCCATCAGCAGCAGCAGGCCTGCCGCAATCCACATCTCACACATGCGCGCGCACACTCCCCCCTACCGGCGCACGCATTGGGCGTCGCCGTGAGCAACCAAGCATTCCCAAAGCTGACTTGT